>NC_092334.1:267536363-267850909 GCF_046630445.1 Rutidosis leptorrhynchoides
ACGCACTTTAATTATTGTCATTTATATTTACGCTTAAGTTTTAAAATCGACAAACCGGTCATTAAACGGTAAACCCCCTTTTATATATTATTAATATATATAATATATTTTGTACAAATATAATTGTTTAAAAATATAGTGTAAAATAAGTCATCTCCCTGTGGAACGAACCGGACTTACTAAAAACTATACTACACTACGATTAGGTACACTGCCTATAGTGTTGTAGCAAGGTTTAGGTATATCCCATCTATAAATAAATAAATATCTTGTGTAAATTGTAATGTATTTTGTATCAAAAATATATAGTATTTCACGTACACCTCACACGACATCAACTACATAAGTAAAAACAAGACTACTAACTTAAGGATTTCGAAACGAGACATATATGTAACGATTATCGTTGTAACGACATTTAAATGTATATATATCATATTAAGATATATTAATATATCATAATATCATGATAATATAATAATTTAAAATCTCATTTGATATTATAAACATTGGGTTAACAACATTTAACAAGATCGTTAACCTAAAGGTTTCAAAACAACACTTACATGTAACGACTAACGATGACTTAACGACTCAGTTAAAATGTATATACATGTAGTGTTTTAATATGTATTCATACACTTTTGAAAGACTTCAAGACACTTATCAAAATACTTCTACTTAACAAAAATGCTTACAATTACATCCTCGTTCAGTTTCATCAACAATTCTAGTCGTATGCACCCGTATTCATACTCGTACAATACACAGATTTTAGATGTATGTACTATTGGTATATATACTCCAATGATCAGCTCTTAGCAGCCCATGTGAGTCATCTAACACATGTGGGAACCATCATTTGGAAACTAGCATGAAATATCTCATAAAATTACAAAAATACGAGTAATCATTCATGACTTATTTACATGAAAACAAAATTACATATCCATTATATCTAATCCATACACCAACGACCAAAAACACCTACAAACACTTTCATTCTTCAATTTTCTTCATCTAATTGATCTCTCTCAAGTTCTATCTTCAAGTTCTAAGTGTTCTTCATAAATTCTACAAGTTCTAGTTTCATAAAATCAAGAATACTTTCAAGTTTGCTAGCTCACTTCCAATCTTGTAAGGTGATCATCCAACCTTAAGAAATCTTTGTTTCTTACAGTAGGTTATCATTCTAATACAAGGTAATAATCATATTCAAACTTTGGTTCAATTTCTATAACCTAACAATCTTATTTCAAGTGATGATCTTACTTGAACTTGTTTTCGTGTCTTGATTCTGCTTCAAGAACTTCGAGCCATCCAAGGATCCGTTGAAGCTAGATCCATTTTTCTCTTTTCCAGTAGGTTTATCCAAGGAACTTAAGGTAGTAATGATGTTCATAATATCATTCGATTCATACATAAAAAGCTATCATATTCGAAGTGGTAAACTAGTAATCACTAGAACATAGTTTAGTTAATTCTAAACTTGTTCGCAAATAAAGTTAATCCTTCTAACTACACTTTTAAAATAAACTATACACATGATCTATATCTATATGATATGCTAACTTAATGATTTAAAACCCGGAAACACGATAAACACCATAAAACCGGATTTACGCCGTCGTAGTTACAACTGGGGGCTGTTTTGGTTTGGATAATTAAAAACTATGAAAAACTTTGATTTAAAAGCTATACTTCTAGGAAAATGATTTTTCTTATGAACATGAATTCATATCCAAAAATCACTCAAAACGGATTAGAAACGAAGAAATGGCGAGCAAAACAAAATTGGTAAAAACTACTCATTTTAGCTACGTGAAAATTGGTAACAAATCTATTCCAACCATAACTTAATCAACTTGTATTATATATTATGTAATCTTGAGATACCATAGACACGTATACAATATTTTAACCTATCATGTCAACACATCTATATATATTTCGGAACAACCATAGACACTCTATATGTGAATGTTGGAGTTAGCTATACAGGGTTGAGGTTGATTCCAAAATATATATAGCTTGAGTTGTGATCAATACTGATATATGTATACACTGGGTCGTGGATTGATTCAAGATAATATATATCGATTTATTTCTGTACATCTAACTGTGGACAACTAGTTGTAGGTTACTAACGAGGACAGCTGACTTATTAAACTTAAATCATCAAAATGTATTAAAGGTGTTGTAAATATATTTTAAACATACTTTGATATATATGTACATATTTGTTATAGGTTCGTGAATCGACCAGTGGCCAAGTCTTACTTCCCGACGAAGTAAAAAAATCTGTGAAAGTGAGTTATAGTCCCACTTTTAAAATCTAATATTTTTGGGATGAGAATACATGCAGGTTTTATAAATGATTTACAAAATAGACACAAGTACGTGAAACTACATTCTATGGTTGAATTATCGAAATCGAATATGCCCCTTTTTATTAAGTCTGGTAATCTAAGAATTAGGGAACAGACACCCTAATTGACGCGAATCCTAAAGATAGATCTATTGGGCCTAACAAACCCCATCCAAAGTACCGGATGGTTTAGTACTTCGAAATTTATATCATATCCTTAGGGTGTCCCGGAATGATGGAGATATTCTTATATATGCATCTTGTTAATGTCGGTTACCAGGTGTTCACCATATGAATGAATTTTATCTCTATGTATGGGATGTATATTGAAATATGAAATCTTGTGGTCTATTATTATGATTTGATAATATTTAGGTTAAACCTATAACTCACCAACATTTTTGTTGACGTTTTAAGCATGTTTATTCTCAGGTGATTATTAAGAGCTTCCGCTGTTGCATACTAAAATAAGGACAAGATTTGGAGTCCATGCTTGTATGATATTATGTAAAACTGCATTCAAGAAACTTATTTTTGATGTAATATATTCTTATTGTAAACCATTATGTAATGGTCGTGTGTAAACGGTATATTTTAGATTATCATTATTTGATAATCTACGTAATGCTTTTTAAACCTTTATAGATAAAATAAAGGTTATGGTTGTTTTAAAAATGAATGCAGTCTTTGAAAAACGTCTCATATAGAGGTCAAAACCTCGCTATGAAATCAATTAATATGGAATGTTTATAATAAATATGAACGGGACATTTCACATTGCAATCCTACAAACATTGAAGATTCATCATTATCTTTGGTTGATTCTTTCCTCAAACTTATAAATTCCCAATTGATTTTAATTTTATCTTTTAACATGGTTGTTGGCTAATTTATTTATGTTCATCTAGACTAAATACATCGTTGGATGTAATTTTTAGGATTGATTATTATATGTTTGATGATTGATAAGTTGAACACTTGATTGAATTGATTGATATTTGTGATTGTCTAATAGAAAGAGATTTCATTGGAGTCTATTGCAATTGTTCATAAAGTTCTAAGCTTTTAGTTGATTGATTGATTTGGTTGTCCAATTTAGTAACGTTTGTTGGAGTCTATCATATTAAGTAAATTGATTAAAATGTTTTAGATTCTTGTGCATTTAACCAGAGACGGTATTGAATCATAGGAAATAATTAGTTGAAGCATGGATAGATTGTATACAACAAGAGTTGGCACGATTGTTGATCTTAGAGAACCCTAGGTCAATTTTTGGGTCAATCGGTCAGTCAATTTGATTAATCACAGATTAGAGGTCTTAGGTGTAGTGACCCGAACTTTTCCATGATTATATATTAATTGAAAACTATATTTGCATGATTAAATATTTCCAACATGTTAAGAAATCAAACTTGTTAAGACTTGATTATTTGAAATGAGTTTCATGTAGACAATTGACCACCCAAGTTGACCGGCGATTCACGAACGTTAAAACATGTAAAAATGACATGACGATATATATATGGATATACATATAGTTAACATGAGATTATGATAAGTAAGTATGTCCATAAGTATATTAACAATGAGTTATATACATAAAAATGAGACTACTAAGTTAAAAAACTCGAAACAATATATATAACGATTATCGTTATTACAACGTCTTGCTAAATACATATGTATCATATTAAGATATTGTTACACTATATTTAACATAATAAAATGATAATTATATATATCATTAAGTATGTTAACAATGAACTACATATGTAAAACAAGACTACTAACTTAAGAATTTTGAAACGAGGCATATATGTAACGATTATCGTTGTAACGACATTTTAATGTATATATATCATATTAAGATATATTCATACATCATAATATCTTGATAATGTAATAATTTAACATCTAATTAGATATAATAAACAATGGGTTAACAACATTAAATGAGATCATTAACTTAAAGGTTTCAAAACAACACTTACATGTAATGACTAACGATGACTTAACGACTCAGTTAAAATGCATATACATGTAGTGTATTTAGATGTATTAGTACACTTTTGAAAGACTTCAAGACACATATCAAAGTACTTCTACTTAACAAAAATGCTTACAACTGCATTCTCATTCATTTTCATCAACAATTTTACTCGTATGCAACCGTATTCGTACTCGTACAATACCCAGCTCCTAGACGTATATACTATTGGTATATACACATAATAATTTGGCTCTTAGCAGCCCTAGATAGTCAAAAAACATGTGTAACCAACAATTAGACAACTAACATGACTTATGAGCAAGGAAACAAGAACTCCTTTTAACCCCACTCACCTTCACCACTCACCACCTACTCCATTTCACTTCCAATTTTCTTCCCAATTCTCTGTCAAAACACACACACTCTTCCATGAATGTCTAAGTTACTATTTTTCTAGCAAAAATCATCAAATACAAGCTTTGGTTATTACCTATAATCATCATAAAAACAATTACTCAAGAACACATCAAGAACACTTCCAAGTTTACAAGTTTACTTCCAAGTTTCCTAATCCATTCCAGGCAATCATCTAAGATCAAGAAACCTTTGTTATTTACAGTAGGTTATCTTTCTAAATCAAGGTAATATTCATATTCAAGCTTTGATTCAATTTCTATAACTATAACTATCTTAATTCGAGTAATAATCTTACTTGAACTTGTTTTTGTGTCATGATTCTATTTCAAGAACTTCCAAGCCATCAAAGATCCTTTGCAGCTCAAGTTATTTTTTCATCATTTCCAGTAGGTTTACCTACTACACTTGAGGTAGTAATGATGTTCATAACATCATTCAATTCATATATATAAAACTACCTTATTCGAAGTTTTAAACTTGTAATCACTAGAACATAGTTTAGTTAATTCTAAACTTGTTCGCAAACAAAAGTTAATCCCTCTAACTTGACTTTTAAAATCAACCAAACACATTTCCTATATCTAAATGATATGCTAACTTAATGATTTAAAACCTAAAAACACGAAAAGCACCGTAAAACCGGATATACGCCGTCGTAATTACACCGCGGGCTGTTTTGGGTTAGTTAATTAAAAACTATGATAAACTTTGATTTAAAAGTTGTTCTTCGGGGAAAATAATTTTTCTTATGAACATGAAACTATATCCAAAAATCATGGTTAAACTCAAAGTGGAAGTATGTTTTCCAAAATGGTCATCTAGACGTCGTTTTTTTGACTGAAATGACTACCTTTACAAAAATGACTTGTACCCTTTATTTCCACCTATAGACTTATACGTTTTCTGTTTAGATTAATAAACTTAATTTCAATATGAAACCATAGCAACTTGAATCACTCAAAACGGATTTAAAACGAAGAAGTTATGGGTAAAACAAGATTGAATATTTTTACTTGTTGTAACTAAGTGAAAATTGGTAACAAATCTATATTAATCATATCCTAGCTAACTCATATTGTATTATACATGTATTCTAATATATTATGTAATCTTGGAATACTATAGACACGTATGCAAATGTTTTGACATATCATATCGACCCATGTATATATATATTATTTGGAACAACCATAGACACTCTATATGCAGTAATGTTGGAGTTAGCTATACAGGGTTGAGGTTGATTCCAAAAATATATATACTTTGAGTTGTGATCTAGCCTGAGACATGTATACACTGGGTCCTGGATTGATTCAAGATAATATATATCGATTTATTTTTGTACATCTAACTGTGGACAACTAGTTGTAGGTTACTAACGAGAACCGCTGACTTAATAAACTTAAAACAGTAAAACGTATTAAAAATGTTGTAAATATATTTTGTACATACTTTGATATATATGTACATATTTGTTATAGGTTCATGAATCGACGAGTGGCCAAGTCTTACTTCCCGACGAAGTAAAAAATCTGTGAAAGTGAGTTATAGTCCCACTTTTAAAATCTAATATTTTGAGATGAGAATACATGCAGTTTTATAAATGTTTTACGAAATAGACACAAGTAAATGAAACTGCATTATATGGGTGAATGATCGAAGCCGAATATGCCCCTTTTTGCTTGGTAACCTAAGAATTAGTAAACCGATCTGCTAATTGATGCGAATCCTAAAGATAGATCTATTGAGCCTAACGAACCTCATCCATGGTTGCGGATGCGTTAGTACTTCGATGTTGTTTTATCATGTCCGATGGATTTCCCGGAATGATAGGGGATATTCTTATATGCATCTTGTTAATGTCGGTTACCAGGTGTTCACCATATGAATGATTTTTATCTCTATGTATGGGATGTATATTGCTATATGAAATCTTGTGGTCTATTATTACAATTTGATAAATATATAGGTTAAACCTATAACTCACTAACATTTTTGTTGACGTTTAAAGCATGTTTATTCTCAGGTGATTATTAAGAGCTTCCGCTGTTGCATGCTAATATATGGACAAGATTTAGTGTCAGCATGCTTGTATAATGTTGTTTAAAACTGCATTCGAGATTTATTTTGTTGTAACATATTAATATTGTAAACCAATATGTATTGGTATTGTGTAAGTGTGATATTTTTAGATTATCATTTCTGGATAATCTAGGTGGTGTCTTTTTAACCTTGTCGATAAAATAAAGGTTATGGTTTGGCTTAAAAACGAATGCAATATTTGAAAAACGTCTCATATAGAGGTCAAAACCTCGCAACGAAATCAATTAATATGGAACGTTTATAATCGATATGAACGGGACATTTCAGTTGGTATTCGAACGTTGGTATTAGAGAACCAGAATTTTTGCATTTGTGTGTCTTACCGAGTTTGTTAGGATGAATTAGTGAGTCTGGACTTCGACCGTGTTTTTCTTCAAAAATGATTGCTTAACATTTTTGTTGGAAATTATATATTATTAACATGTAAATATATTAATCTCTTAACGTGTTTGATATTGTGTGATAGATGTCTACCTCTAATACAAATCCCATCGACTCACCTAATAATAATGAAGAGTTGAATATACTTTGGGAAGATTCACAAATTCCCGAAGAGGAACCGGAAGAGGAGGAACCGGAAGAGGAGAAACCGAAAGAAGAGGAACCAGAAGAGAAGGAACCGGAAGAGGAGGAACCGGAAGAAGAAGAGGTTTCGGAGGAAGAAATATTGATACCTACAGTAAATTAATTAAATAAAAGAAAATCCTCAACCAACGGACCAAAGTTAAAAATGGTCAATGGTGTTTCCACCGAGGAAGGAAAATATTGGGAAGATTACCAATTTTCCGATGAATCGGATCCCGATGAGGATTCCGATGATGTTATAGAAATTACCTCGACCCAATTTAATAAAGAAAAAGAAAATAATAAGGGAAAAGGTATAAAAATTGAGAAACCTGATTCCAACCCCGATGAGCTTTAAATGTATCGGCAACCTCCGTATTTCCTAAATTGTAACAATAACCCGGGAACCTCTAAACCACCAGGTTTTTCTAAACCATTGTGGAAAACGATGGCTCGTATTAGAGGAACACCATATATCCCTAGAAAATTAGGAAAACGAACCAAGTCCAAAGAAGAAGAAACCAGTGATTCAGATTAGGGAGTTGTAATCACGTTGTGTATTATATGTATTATAGTGTGCTTGTACTTTTATATTCTATGTAAACATTTCTTGTATTGTTTGTTAATTATCTTTTATGAATCTATCCTTGTCTATTTTACAATATAAAAACAAAATGGACGTTAAGGGTAGACAACCGAATATTTTAGAAGACCTACCAGAGGATATGATTGAGGAAATCTTGTCTAGAGTCGGTCAGAATTCATCAGTACAATTAGTTATGGCAAAATTAACTTGTCAAACATTTGAAAGACTTTCCAGAAATGCCTTAGTTTGTAAAAGGCTTTCCTTTGATAGGTGGGGTATATCGCATTGGGGAGACCATAAGTTACGTCGTGTTTTCTTTAAAGCGTTAAATGCGGGGAACCCAAATGCAATTTTACGCTACGGGTTAAGAACCTATTTTGACTCGACATATCCCAACATAGGATTTCATGAGTTAGAAAGAGCTTCTAATATGCAACATAAAGAAGCATGTTATACTTACGGGTTAGTGATGTTCGCTTCTCACCAAAGTGAGAAAAAGAATATCGGATTACAACTATTAAATGAAACATTCCCACAGGTGACGGATTCAGTAGTTGGGGTGAGAAACAAGGTTTTTAGATTATTACGGGGCTGTTGGACATTACGAAACCCTCGTCCTTTTGACGACATTACAACATGCTGCCTAGCCAATAATCATAATGGTTACTTTCCACAAGACCAAGGATGGGAAGTCGTCTTAGTAAAACCAGAATGCATGACTTGTTTCTGGACTTATGAATTACGTGTCTTTATTTCTTTTGCTGAACAACTTGTGTATTAACTAGAATTGCCTTTATAGCTGCCGAGTAGCAAAGTTATTATGTGCTATATTTCATCCTATATGTATAATAGCAGTATTGTAAGTTTGTAAAATATTGTATAAAATTTGAACGCGAAATTTTATTATAATCAGTTTTTCATATAGAATTGTAGTAGTTGAATTGTATATTAGCTACTAAGTATGAACTTAACAGGTAGGTACTACCCGAATTAAAAACAATAAAAAGCTAATATGAAGAAAAAGCTTTTATAAATAAGTTCATACTATGCTACGAAATACTATTGACTACTCTTAAAATTCTATATGATTAACTTAATTCTTTTGGCCTATTTTTGAAGGAAATGGCACCAGCGACTTGTCAGAATTTGAACATGAGCGAGGAAGACTTCCGTGTTTTCCTTGTAGCAAACATAGCTGCAGTACAGGTTGCGATGCAAAATAACAATAACTCTGGATCTAGCAGTGGAACTAATTTCACAAGAAATCGTGTAGGATGCTCCTACAAAGAATTCACTGCCTGCAAACCTTTGGAATTTGATGGAACCGAGGGTCCAATTGGATTGAAACGGTGGACCGAGAAGGTTGAATCAGTGTTTGCCATAAGTAAATGTGCTGAAGAAGACAAAGTAAAGTACGCTACGCATACCTTCACAGGTACGGCGCTAACATGGTGGAATACCTATCTCAAGCAGGTAGGACAAGATGCTGCTTACGCACTACCGTGGTCAGCATTCAAGCAATTGATGAACGAGCAGTATCGTCCGAGAAACGAGGTCAACAAGCTCACGGTAGAGCTTAGAGGATTACGAACGCAAGGTTTCGATATCACCACGTACGAATGACGATTCACCGAATTGTGCCATTGTGTCCCAGAACGTTCGAAGACGAAGAAGAGAAGATCGACACATTTGTAAAAGGGTTACCGGAAAGGATTCAAGAAGATGTGAGTTCACACGAGCCCGCCTCCATACAAAAGGCAAGTCGAATGGCTCACAAATTAGTGAACCAGATCGAAGGAAGGATTAAAGAGCAGACGACTGAAGAGGCTAACATGAAACAAGTCAAGAGAAAGTAGGAAGAAACCGATGACAAGAGTCACCAATACAACAACAACAATCACAACCACAATCGCAATAACTATCCCAACAACCGCAACATCAATCGCAACAACAACTTCAACAAACGTCCTAACAACAACTACAATAACCGTCCCAACAACAATAACTACAACAATAATAGCAACAATAACAATCCCAACAACAATCTCAATAACAATAAATACAACAGAAACCAAAAACAGTCATGCCAAAGGTGTGAAGAGAATAACAACAAATACAATAGAAACCAAAAACAGTCATGCCAAAGGTGTGAAGAGAATCACCAGGGGTTCTGCACGACATTTTTCACTAGGTGTAGAAGAAATGGTCATATTGTGGCAAAGTGTGAGGCCTACGGACCAAAGTTTAACAAAATTAAAAGAACAAATAATGTCGGAACAGATAATGCCGCCATAGTTTGCTTTGTATGTGGAAAACTGGGCCACATTAGTAGAAATTGCCCGAATCAGGGGAATACTAGTTGGCAGGGCCGCGGAAGAGTTTTCAATATTAATACCGCAGAAGCGCAGGAAGACCCAGAGCTTGTTACGGGTACGTTTCTTATTGAAAATAAATCTGCTTATGTTTTATTTGATTCGGGTGCGGATAGAAGCTATATGAGTAAAGATTTTTGTGCTAAACTAAGTTGTCCACTGACGCCTTTGGATAACAAATTTTTACTCGAATTAGCAAATGGTAAATTAATTACAGCAGATAATATATGTCGGAATCGAGAAATTAATTTGGTTAGCGAAATATTTAAGATTGATTTGATACCAGTAGAGTTAGGGAGTTTTGATGTGATAATCGGCATGGATTGGTTGAAAAAGGAGAGAGTAGAAATCGTATGTTACAAAAATGCAATTCGCATTGTACGAGAAAAAGGAAATCCCTTAATGGTGTACGGAGAAAAGAGCAATGTGAAGCTAAAGCTTATTAGTAATTTAAAGGCGCAAAAACTAATAAGAAAAGGTTGCTATGCTGTTCTAGCACATGTCGAGAAAGTACAAACCGAAGAAAAGAACATCAATGATGTTCCCGTCACAAAAGAATTTCCCGATGTATTTCCAAAAGAATTACCGGGACTGCCTCCACACCGATCTGTTGAATTTCAAATAGATATCGTACCAGGAGCTGCACCAATAGCTCGTACTCCATACAGACTTGCACCCAGTGAAATGAAGGAACTCCAAAGCCAATTACAAGAACTTTTAGAGCGTGGTTTTATACGACCAAGTACATCACCATGGGGAGCTCCTGTTTTGTTTGTCAAAAAGAAGGATGGTACATTCAGGTTGTGTATCGACTACCGAGAGTTGAACAAACTTACCATCAAGAATGGTTACCCACTATCGAGAATCGACGACTTATTTGATCAACTACAAGGCTCGTCGGTTTATTCGAAGATCGATTTACGTTCCAGGTATCATTAAATGCGGGTGAAGGAGGATGATATTCCGAAGACTGCTTTCAAGACGCGTTATGGTCATTACAAGTTTATGGTTATGCCGTTTGGGTTGACTAACGCACCAGCTGTGTTCATGGACCTCATGAACCGAGTGTGTGGACCATACCTTGACAAGTTTGTCATTGTTTTCATCGATGACATACTTATTTACTCAAAGAATGATCAAGAGCACGAACAACATTTGAGAAAAGTGCTAGAGTTGTTGAGGAAAGAAAAATTGTACGCTAAGTTTTCAAAGTGTGCAATTTGGTTGGAAGAAGTTCAATTCCTCGGTCACATAGTGAACAAAGAAGGTATTCAAGTGGATCCGGCAAAGATTGAAACCGATGAAAAGTGGGAAACCCCGAAAACTCCGAAGCATATACGCTAATTTTTAGGACTGGCTGGGTACTACAGAAGGTTCATGCAAGATTTTTCCAAAATAGCAAAACCCTTGACTGCATTAACGCATAAAGGGAAGAAATTTGAATGGAAGGATGAGAAGGAGAAAGCGTTTCAATTGTTGAAGAAAAAGTTATCTACGGCACCTATATTGTCATTGCCTGAAGGGAATGATGATTTGTGATATATTGTGATGCCTCAAAGCAAGGTAATTTCTTATGCGTCCAGACAATTGAAGATTCACGAGCAAAATTATACGACTCACGATTTGGAATTGGGCGCCGTTGTTTTTGCATTAAAGACTTGGAGGCACTACTTATATGAGGTCAAAAGTATTATATATACGGACCACAAAAGTCTCCAACACATATTTAATTAGAAACAACTGAATATGAGGCAGCGTAGGTGGATTGAATTGTTGAATGATTACGACTTTGAGATTCATTACCACCCGGGGAAGGCGAATGTGGTAGCCGACGCTTTGAGTAGAAAGGACAGAGAACCTATACGGGTAAAATCTATGAATATAATTATTCGTACTAACCTTACTACTCAAATAAAGGAGGCGCCGCAGAGAGTTGTAAAAGAAGGAAAGTTGAAGAATGAAATACCCAAAGGATTGGAGAAACATCTTAATATTCGGGAAGACGGAACCCGGTATAGGGCTGAAAGAATTTGAGTACCAAAGTTTGGAGATGTGAGAGAAAAGGTACTTAAGGAAGCACATAAAACCAGATATTCAATACATCCCAGAGCGGTGAAGATGTACAAAGATCTCAAGAAACACTTTTGGTGGCCGGGTATGAAAGCCGATATTGCTAAATACGTAGGAGAATGTTTGACGTGTTCTAAGGTCAAAGCTGAACATCAGAAACCATCAGGTCTACTTCAACAACCTGAAATTCCGGAATGGAAATGGGAAAACATTACCATGGATTTCATTACTAAATTGCCAAGGACTGCACGTGGTTATGATACAATTTAGGTAATAGTCGATCGTCTTACCAAGTCAGCACACTTTCTGCCAATGAGAGAAGATGATAAAATGGAGAAGTTGGCGCGATTATACTTGAAGGAAGTTATCTCCAGACATGGAATACCAGTCTCTATTATCTCAGATAGGGATGGCAGATTTGTTTCAAGATTTTGGCAGACATTGCAACAAGTATTGGGGACTCGTCTAGACATAAGTACTGCTTATCATCCACAAACTGATGGGCAAAGTGAAAGGACTGTAGTGACCCGAACTTTTCCATATTTATATATATATTAAATGAAATTGTTATTTACATGATTAAGTGTTTCCAACATATTAAGCAATCAAACTTGTTAAGACTTGATTAATTGAAATAGGTTTCATATAGACAATTGACCACCCAAGTTGACCGGTGATTCACGAACGTTAAAACTTGTAAAAACTATATGATGACATATATATGGTTATATATATAGTTAACATGATATTATAATAAGTAAACATATCATTAAGTATATTAATAATGAACTACATATGTAAAAACAAGACTACTAACTTAATGATTTTGAAATGAGACATATATGTAAGGATTATCGTTGTAACGACATTTAATGTATATATATCATATTAAGAGATATTCGTACATCATAATATCATGATAATATAATAATTTAAAATCTCATTTGATATTATAAACATTAGGTTAACAACATTTAACAAGATCGTTAACCTAAAGGTTTCAAAACAACACTTACATGTAACGACTAACGATGACTTAACGACTCAGTTAAAATGTATATACATGTAGTGTTTTAATATGTTTTCATACACTTTTGAAAGACTTCAAGACACTTATCAAAATACTTTTACTTAACAAAAATGCTTACAATTACATCCTCGTTCAGTTTCATCAACAATTCTACTCGTATGCACCCGTATTTCGTACTCGTACAATACACAGCTTTTAGATGTATGTACTATTGGTATATACACTCCAATGATCAGCTCTTAGTAGCCCATGTGAGTCACCTAACACATAAGGGAACCATTATTTGGCAACTAGCATGAAATATCTCATAAAATTACAAAAATATGAGTAATCATTCATGACTTATTTACATGAAAACAAAATTACATATCCTTTATATCTAATCCATACACCAACGACCAAAAACACCTACAAACACTTTAATTCTTCAATTTTCTTCATCTAATTGATCTCTCTTAAGTTCTATCTTCAAGTTCTAAGTGTTCTTCATAAATTCTACAAGTTCTAGTTTCATAAAATCAAGAATACTTCCAAGTTTGCTAGCTTACTTCCAATCTTGTAGAGTGACCATCCAACCTCAAGAAATCTTTCTTATTTACAGTAAGATATCTTTCTAATACAAGGTAATACTCATATTCAAACTTTGATTCAATTTCTATAACTATAACAATCTTATTTCGAGTGAAAATCTTACTTGAACTGTTTTCGTGTCATGATTCTGCTTCAAGAACTTTCAAGCCATCCAAGGATCCTTTGAAGCTAGATCCATTTTTCTCATTTTCAGTAGCTTTATCCAGAAAACTTGAGGTAGTAATGATGTTCATAACATCATTCGATTCATACATATAAAGCTATCTTATTCGAAGGTTTAAACTTGTAATCACTAGAACATAGTTTAGTTAATTCTAAACTTGTTCGCAAACAAAAGTTAATTCTTCTAACTTGACTTTTAAAATCAACTAAACACATGTTCTATATCTATATGATATGCTAACTTAATGATTTAAAACCTGGAAACACGAAAAACACCGTAAAACCGGATTTACGCCGTCGTAGTAACACTGCGGGCTGTTTTGGGTTAGTTAATTAAAAACTATGATAAACTTTGATTTAAAAGTTATTCTTCTGGGAAAATGATTTTTCTTTTGAACATGAAACTATATCCTAAAATCATGGTTAAACTCAAAGTGGAAATATGTTTTCTAAAATGGTCATCTAGACGTCGTTCTTTCGACTGAAATGACTACCTTTACAAAAACGACTTGTAACTTATAGTTCCAACTATAAACCTATACTTTTTCTGTTTAGATTCATAAAATAGAGTTCAATATTAAACCATAGCAATTTGATTCACTCAAAACGGATTTAAAATGAAGTTATGGGTAAAACAAGATTGGATAATTTTTCTTGTTGTAGCAACGTGAAAATTGGTAACAAATCTATATTAATAATATCCTAGCTAACTTATATTGTATTATACATGTATTCTAATATATTATGTAATCTTGGGATACCATAGACACGTATGCAAATGTTTTGACATATCATAACGACCCATGTGTATATATTATTTGGAACAACCATAGACACTCTATATGCAGTAATGTAGGAGTTAGCTATACAGGGTTGAGGTTGATTCCAAAAATGTATATACTTTGAGTTGTGATCTTGCCTGAGATGTGTATACACTGGGTTGTGGATTGATTCAAGATAATATATATCAATTTTTTTCTATACATCTAACGTTGGACAACTAGTTGTAGGTTACTAACGAGGACAGCTGACTTAATAAACTTAAAACATCAAAATGTATTAAAAGTGTTGTAAATATATTTTGAATATACTTTGATATATATGTACATATTTGTTATAGGTTCGTGAATCGACCAGTGGCCAAGTCTTACTTCTCGACGAAGTAAAAATCTGCGAAAGTGAGTTATAGTCCCACTTTTAAAATATAATATTTTTGGGATGAGAATACATGCAGGTTTTATAAATGATTTACAAAATAGAGATAAGTACGTGAAACTACATTCTATGGTTGAATTATCGAAATCGAATATGTCCTTTTTTATTAAGTCTGGTAATCTAAGAATTAGGGAACAGACACCCTAATTGACGCGAATCCTAAAGATAGATCAATTGGGCCTAACAAACCCCATCCAAAGTACTGGATGCTTTAGTACTTTGAAATTTATATCATATCCGAAGGGTGTCCCTGAATGATGGGGATATTCTTATATATGCATCTTGTTAATGTCGGTTACCAGGTGTTCACCATATGAATGATTTTTATCTCTATGTATGGGATGTATATTGAAATATGAAATCTTGTGGTCTATTGTTACGATTTGATATATATAGGTTAAACCTATAACTCACCAACATTTTTGTTGACGTTTAAAGCATGTGTATTCTCAGGTGAATATTAAGAGCTTCCGCTATTGCATACTAAAATAAGGACAAGATTTGGAGTCCATGTTTGTATGATATTATGTAAAAACTGCATTCAAGAAACATATGTCGATGTAATATATTTCTATTGTAAACCATTATGTAATGGTCGTGTGTAAACAGTATATTTTAGATTATCATTATTTGATAATCTACGTAATGCTTTTGAAACCTTTATTGATAAAATAAAGGTTATGGTTGTTTTAAAAATGAATGCAGTCTTTGAAAAACGTCTCATATAGAGGTCAAAACCTCGCAACGAAATCAATTAATATGGAACGTTTATAATCAATATGAACGGGACATTTCAGTTGGTATCAGAGCGTTGGTCTTAGAGAACCAAAATTTTGCATTAGTGTGTCTTAGCGAGTTTGTTAGGATGCATTAGTGAGTCTGGACTTCGACCGTGTTTACTTGAAAAATGATTGCTTAACAAATTTTGTTGGAAACTATATATTTTTAACATGTGAATATTATGTGATATATTAATCTCTTAACGCGTTTGATATTATATGATAGATGTCTACCTCTAGAAGAAGTCCCATTGACTCACCTAATAATAATGAAGAGTCAAATGTAAATTGGAATGATTCGTGGACTGATTCACAAGTTCCCGAAGAGGAACTGGAAGAAGAGTCGGAACCGAAAGAAGAATCGGAACCGGAAGAAGAATCGGAACCGGAAGAAGAAATAGAACCAGTGGGGGAAATAATAAAACGGTTAAGTAGAAGAAAATCCTCAACCAACCGACCAAAGTTAATTATGGTCAATGGTGTTTCCGCCAAGGAAGCAAAGTATTGGGAGGATTACCAATTCTCTGATGTATCGGATCCCGACAAGGATTTCGATGATGTTATAGAAATTACCCCAACACAATTTAATAAGGCAAAAGAGAACAATAAGGGAAAGGGCATAAAAATAGAGAAATTTGATTCCAAACCTGATGAACTTTATATGTATCATCAACACCCATATTTCTTTAGTTGTGACAATAACCCGGGAACCTCTAAACCACCAGGTTTTTCTAAACCAATGTGGAAAATAACGGCTCGTATTAGGGGAACATCATATATCCCTAGAAACTTGGCAAAACGAACCAAAACCGAAGAAGAAGAAACGAACGAGTCGGAATAAGATAGTTGTATTCGTGTGGTGTAATATATGTAATATAGTGTGCTTATACTTTATGATATATGTAAAAATTGCTTGTATTAATAAGTATTTTTTTTATGAATCTAACTCTTGTCTATTTTACAGTATAAAAACACAAAATGGATAGACAACCCAATATTTTAAGAGACCTACCCGGAGACATAATTGATGAAATCTTGTCTAGAGTCGGTCTGAATTCCTCGGCACAACTATTTATGGCGAGATCAGTTTGTAAGACATTCGAAGAACGTTCAAAGAATGCCTTGATTTATAAAAGGCTTTCGTTTGAAAGATGGGGGATATCACATTGAGAAATCCATAAGTTACGATGTGTTTACTTTGACGCATATATTGCGGGGAACCCAAATGCTATTTTACGCAACGGGTTAAGAAATTATTTTGACTCAATATATCCGAATATAGGACTTCGTGATTTAGAAAAAGCGGCTAACATGCAACATAAAGAAACATGTTATGCTTACGGGTTAGTAATGTCGCTTCTCACCAAAGGGAGAACAGGAACATCGGGCTACAACTATTAAACAAAACGTTCCCACAGGTGACGGAGTCTGTAATTGGGGTAAGAAATGAGGTTTTTAGGTTATTACGAGACTGTTGGTCATTACGTAGCCTTCATACTTTTGACGACGTTACAACACATTGTATTACTATCGGTCACAACGGTTATGTTCCACAAAACCAAGGATGGGAAGTGGTATTAGTAAAACAAGAATGCATGACTTGTTTCTGGACGTATGAATTACGTGTCTTTATTGCCTTTGCTGAACGCCTTATTTATTAACTAGAATTATCTTCGCAACTACTTTGTATCAAAGTTTTATGTGCTATATTTCATGCTATATGTAAAAAAGCGGTATTGTAAGTTTGCAAGTTATTGTATAAAGGTTTGAATATGATATTTTTTTTTTTTTTGTGATTAGTTTTTCATATAGAATTGTAGTAGTTGAAATGATATGTTAGCTACTAAGTATGAACTTAACGGGTAGGTACTACCCGAATTAAAGAGTATAAAATGCTAATATGAAGAAAGAGCTTTTATAAATAAGTTCATATTACGCTACAAAATACTATTGACTACTCTTGATATTCTATATGATTAACTCGTTTCATTTGACTATTTTGAAGGAAATGGCACCGACTACTCGACACACCTTGAATATGAGCGAAGAGGAATTTCGTGCCTTTCTTGCTTCAAACATAGTCGCAGTACAGGCTGTGCTACATACCAACAATAACCTTAGATCTAGCAGTACAGAAAATCGTGTAGGATGCACCTATAAAGAATTCACTGCCTGCAAACCTTTGGAATTTGATGGAACCGAAGGACCGATCGGATTGAAACGGTGGACCGAGAAGGTCGAATCGGTGTTTGCCATAAGTAAGTGTACTGAAGAGGACAAAGTGAAGTACGCTACGCATACCTTCACAGGTTCTGCATTAACATGGTGGAATACCTATCTAGAGCAAGTGGGACAAGAAGATGCTTACGCACTACTGTGGTCAGCATTCAAGCACTTGATGAACGAGAAGTACCATCCCAGAACTGAGGTCAATAAGCTCAAGACAGAACTTAGAGGGTTACGAACCCAAGGATTTGATATTACCACGTACGAAAGACGATTCACAGAATTATGCCTATTGTGTCCGGGAGCGTTCGAAGATGAGGAAGAGAAGATCGACGCATTTGTGAAAGGATTACCGGAAAGAATCCAAGAAGATATAAGTTCACACGATCCCTCCTCCATACAACAGGCATGTAGAATGGCTCACAAACTAGTGAACCAGATTGAAGAAAGAATTAAAGAACAGACTGTTGAAGAGGCCAATGTGAAGCAAGTCAAAAGAAAGTGGGAGGAAAACGGTGATAAGAATCACCAATACAACAACAACAACAATTAAAACAATAATCGCAACAACTATCCCAACAATCGCAACATCAATCGCAACTACAACAAACGGCCCAACAACAACAACAATAACAACAACAACAACAACAACAACAACAACAACAACAACAACAACAACAACAACAACAACAACAACAACAACAACAACAACAACAACAACTACAACAATCATCCCAACAACAATAATAACCGCAACAACAACAACAATCAGAAGCAGCTATGCCAAAGGTGTGAAAAGTATCACTCGGGGTTCTGCACCAAATTTTGCAACAAGTGTAAAAGAAATGGTCATAGCACGGCGAAGTGTGAGGTCTATGGACCAAAGGTTAATAGAACGAAAGGAACAAATGGTGTTGGAACGAGTAATGGCGGAGCAAGTAGTGTCGGAGCAAGTTATGCCAATGTAGTTTGTTATAAATGTGGAAAACCGGGCCACATTATTAGAAATTGCCCGAACCAGGAGAACACGAATGGATAAGGCCGCGGAAGAGTTTTCAATATTAATGCGGCAGAGGCACAGGAAGACCCGGAGCTTGTTACGGGTACGTTTCTTATTGACAATAAATCTGCTTACGTTTTATTTGATTCGGGTGCGGATAGAAGCTATATGAGTAGAGATTTTTGTGCTAAATTAAATTTTCCATTGACGCCTTTGGATAGTAAATTTTTACTCGAATTAGCAAATGGTAAATTAATTTCAGCAGATAATATATGTCGGAATCGAGAAATTAAACTGGTTAGCGAAACATTTAAGATTGACTTGATACCAGTAGAGTTAGGGAGTTTTGATGTGATAATTGAAATGTCCCGTTCTTATTGATTAAAAACGTTCCATATTAATTGATTTCGTTGCGAGGTTTTGACCTCTATATGAGACGTTTTTCAAAGACTGCATTCATTTTAAAACAAACCATAACCTTTATTTCATCAATAAAGGTTTAAAAAGCTTTACGTAGATTATCAAATAATGATAATCTAAAATATCCTGTTTACACACGACCATTACATAATGGTTTACAATACAAATATGTTACAACAAAATAAGTTTCTTGAATGCAGTTTTTACACAATATCATACAAGCATGGACTCCAATTCTCGTCCTTATTTAAGTATGCGATAGCGGAAGCTCTTAATAATCACCTGAGAATAAACATGCTTAAAACGTCAACAAAAATGTTGGTGAGTTATAGGTTTAACCTATATATATCAAATCATAATAATAGACCACAAGATTTCATATTTCAATACACATCCCATACATAGAGATAAAAATCATTCATATGGTGAACACCTGGTAACCGACAATAACAAGATGCATATATAAGAATATCCCCATCATTCCGGGACACCCTTCGGATATGATATAAATTTCGAAGTACTAAAGCATCCGGTACTTTGGATGGGGCTTGTTAGGCCCAATAGATCTATCTTTAGGATTCGCGTCAATTAGGGTGTCTGTTCCCTAATTCTTAGATTACCAGACTTAATAAAAAGGGGCATATTCGATTTCGATAATTCAACCATAGAATGTAGTTTCACGTACTTGTGTCTATTTTGTAAATCATTTATAAAACCTGCATGTATTCTCATCCCAAAAATATTAGATTTTAAAAGTGGGACTATAACTCACTTTCACAGATTTTTACTTCGTCGGGAAGTAAGACTTGGCCACTGTTGATTCACGAACCTATAACAATATATACATATATATTTTGATGTTTTAAGTTTATTAAGTCAGCTGTCCTCGTTAGTAACCTATAACTAGTTGTCCACAGTTAGATGTACAGAAATAAATCGATAAATATTATCTTGAATCAATCCACGACCCAGTGTATACGTATCTCAGTATTGATCACAACTCAAACTATATATATTTTGGAATCAACCTCAACCCTGTATAGCTAACTCCAACATTCACATATAGAGTGTCTATGGTTGTTCCGAAATATATATAGATGTGTCGACATGATAGGTCGAAACATTGTATACGTGTCTATGGTATCTCAAGATTACATAATATACAATACAAGTTGATTAAGTTATGTTTGGAATAGATTTGTTGTAAGACCCAAATATTTATTGTACATAATGTATTTATGGTGCACGATGCGTGTGTGAAGTGTACGAAGCATGTACGTGTCGCTTGCTCGAACGTCGAAGGAAACGGGACGTGGTCTGAAGTACCAAGGTGTGTACGTATCTTTTCAACCCCAAATAAAGTTTGTGTTGATGTTTCAAAGCCTTACCATTGGAAAGAAAATCTTATTACGTTTCCAACGATATTTGATTCATCGAAAACGGAGCTACGGACAAAAAGTTATGGCCAAAACAAGTTTCTGAAATCTGACCTGCAGAGTGGAGCGGCGCTCCACATAGTGGCGCGGCGCGCCGAATGGGTCAGAAGCAATTTTCAGCCTTTTTAAAGGCTTTAAATGAAGGGTACTTTGGTCTTTTCACTTGGGGTCGGTTTAGGGTCATCAAAACTGATCCTTTGATCAGTTTGGATCAAATTCTCACCAACCAAAACACTCTCAACCATTTTTAGAGAGAGAGTAAGGGTTTAGAGAGAGAGGGCTTGATTTGGGGAAGAAGGAGTCGATTTCTCACCAAAGCTCGGGTTCTAAAGTTGTTCCTTTCGTTCTTGGCTACGCGGTGATAGTATTGGTAAGCTCAAACTCCGAGTTTCAATTATTTGATTTGATATTCAAGTTAGGGTTTGAGTAAATTTGTTGTGAAACCCTTTTAGGTGATGAAATGAGTTTAGTGATGCTAGTAATCGGGTTTGTTGTTAATTGTTGGCGGATTTCGGGTTGGTGAACTATTTGGCCATGTTTAGAACTTGAAATTTAGTTAAATCACTTAAGTTAGTGATTATGGAAGTATTGGAACCCATTTAGGGTTATTTGGTTGACTAACTTTGACTTTGGGTCAAATTAGGGTTTCGTGGTGATTATGACCCAATTGGCGATTTAATGAAGTTTATAAACTTAAAATGGATTAAGTTGAAGTATAAAACCGAGTTAAATGTGTTTTGGTGTCAAAACTTGCAAAGAATGAGATTTTGACCTTTATGGGTCAAAATTAGGGTTTAAGTGTCAAAATGGGTATGACACGTGTTTAACACTTGAGTTCGGGTTTAATTGGCATATTAGGACCATTCTCACTTGTGTTAGTGACTATTGGTTAGTTTGGGCACGGTTTGTGCTTGGAAGTGCATTTGGGTCGAAATTGCACTTAGTGACGAATTGGGTTGATTTGTAAATCCACTCTAAGTGTATTATTGTAATTGTGGTAATGGAATAGGTACTTTCCATTGGCGAGTTGCGGATTACTTGGAAGCATTCTTCAAGACTTCAAGGTGAGTGGAATATCTATATATGTATGTATATGATTTATGTGCCCGTGGAAATGGTGTCACATAGCCGTTTGGTGACCATAGTTGTGGGATATAGCCGTTTGGTGACCATAGTTGTGGGATATAGCCGTTTGGTGACCATAGTTGTGAGATATAGACATTTTGTCCACATTGATAGTTGCCCGTAGTAATGATGTCACATAGCCGTTTTGTGACCGTAGTGGTGGGACATAGCCGTTCTTGTCCATAATGATTATTGTGAGTGGAATATGTATATATGTATGTATATGATTTATGTACCGTGTTGATGGTGTCACATAGCCGTTTTGTGACCAAGGTTGTGGGACTTAGCCGTATTAGTCCATGTTTTGTACTAAGGCACATAGCCGTGTTTGTGCATTTAGTGGCAAGTAATAGCCGTGTTTGTGTATTTAGTGGCAAGTAATAGCCGTGTTTTACTCCCACGTTGTTATTTGAGTTACCCGTACACATAGCCGTGTTGGTGTACGAAAGCGTGAGTAATAGCCGTGTTCTACTCACATTGAGCAAGTGATGCCATAGCCGTTTTTGGAACACTTGAGGGGTGATGCCATAGCCGTTTTTGGAACACCTCGGGGGGTTAGCATGCCATAGCCGTTTTTGGAAGCTAACGAATGTTATGAACATCGATGACTTGATTCGCGAAGTCGTTCCCCTAGCGAAGAGATTGGTTAACCATGAATTGTAATTGTTGATGCTAGCATTTAATTTGATTTATTATATATATTTATTTATGCTAATGATGTTGCTAGTTGTACGGTTTGACGTTACTAGCTATTGGTTGCTTATGAGGTTGCTAGTTATACGATTTGATGATACTAGCGTTTGGTACGATGAGGTAAGTGATTTATGTGTATTTATGTGATGTCGTGGATGCGAGTAGGTAAGTTGTATATGCATGTATATATTTATTCTACTCACTAAGCATTAGCTTACCCTCTCGTTGTTGACTCTTTTTATAGATTGCATGCGGATTGGTGGCTCGGGTAAGCGCGAGGACTAGAAGACTTGCATAGTTTGCTTTAGAGACTTGCTTTTGGATTGTTTAGGATTGGGTAGCGTATCCCCAATCGCCATGCTCGGCTTCGTTTTGTATTAAAAGTCTTATGGTCAAATATTGCATTTTGGTACTCAAGGGGTAATTTGGGTCGATGTGGGACCCGCTTCGTAAATTTGATTTTATTAATTAAACGTGCTAGTTTTTCATATATGAAGTCATGGTTAAAAGCGTTTTAGCTAAATGTGTCGGGAACTAGTCAAACATTTTCATTAAATTGACTTCCGGGGACAGCGGGCTGTCCAGGTGGTTTGGCGCGCCGCGCGGCCACCTGGCGCGCCGCGCAGATGGCCTGCACCAGAAAATTTTTTTTTTGTTTGAAATTTCGTCGTGTTTGGTCGGTTACGGTTTGGGTTGTTACAAGTGGTATCAGAGCATGGTCTAAGGGATTTAGGTGACTTGAGATAGGTGCCTAGACTTAGACTTTTGTGTGTGCTTAATTTGTTGCGGGACTTGTAGGATTACGGGTCGGAATGGGTTTAGTTAGTGCCTTGTTTATAGGTTGACTAACGTTTATATTAGTAATGCGGATATTATTAATATGCTCTTGTGTTGTGATAGTAATTCTCGCGTGTGTTTGTACCGCGTAGAATTTTGGTTGTGTTTGTTTATATCATCGAGCGAGGCGGTCGTTGTACTAACAAGTCGATGCGGCGTGTGTGCGTAATAAGAACTTGCAGACCTTATTACGGGTGCAAATCGTGTCTAACGAGTGATGTACGACGAGTGTTTAGCAAGATGGGAGGGTGTTGTGCGTGTCGTTTTATACGTGCGTGGACTAATCGTTTTGCATTCTTTAGAATGACGACGCGAAACGAGACCGAGACGAACGACACGGAATTTAACGCTAGAGTTACGGCCGCCGTTGCGGAGCAAATGAGGGCGTTTCGAGAAGAAATGGATGGGAAGTATTCCGAATTCCAAAATAGGGGTGAAATGGAGCGTTGTCTTAAGAGCTTCATGAGGACTAAACCCCCTATGTATGATGGGAAACCGGATCCTTTAGTGAGTACGACTTGGGTTTCGGATGTCGAAGGGTGTTTTCGTACTATGGAATGCCCACCCGAGAAAAAGACGAGACTCGCTACTAGTTTGTTGCGAGGTATGGCGAAGGATTGGTTGGATGGCAAGATTGATCTTGTCGGTGGTGAGACGTTTATGGCATTATCATGGGACGAATTTAAGGAGGGATTCTTCGAGGAGTTCCGAACTTCAGCCGATTTATCGGATTTGCGTTGTGAGTTGCGAAATTTGCAACAGGGTTCTATGGACTTGAATACTTTAAAGACGACTTTTATGTCGAAGGCTCGTTTTTGCCCGGAATATTTGGGGAACGATCGTTTGTTGATGGAGGATTTCTATCGAACTTTGAGCGATGACTTGAAAAGCAAAATTAGCCGGGGTTACGCGAAGTCGTTTGCGGAGTTATTTGCGGTGGCTAGAGGTTTCGAGTCTTATACGCGATCGAAAAAGGCCGAACCTTCAAGTGAGAGAAGGGTTATTACTTATGGTGCTCCGAGTAAGAGGACTAAGGGTCCGAGTGCGAGTACGAGTAATGTGGTAAAGGGCGCGGTGGATTCTCGTGCGCCTAGGTGTTTAAATTGTGGCGTTAGGGGTCACAAGTTGTGGGAATGCACAATGCCGAGACGTGATGACGGAATGTGCTACTATTGTCATAAAGAGGGACATCGCAAGCCGGGATTGTCCCGAGTTGGCGGCGGCGAATGCCGCAAGGAGACGTTGAGGTACGTTTCGTTTTAATAAATATGTCTTTTGAATATTTATTTATGTGGCGTTTAGGTTCGGATTTGTTAGATGCATTGTGTTGTGCATGTTGTTGTTATGGGTGACGTTCCTAATGGAAGTACCCTATGGTGACGTTTTAATTGATTGGTGAAGGGCGTAAGACTTGGTGCAACCAAGCATTCCTTATTGTTTGGGAAATGTTTCTACCAAGCCACGGAAATGGTTTTGGTGTCCGATTGTTAAGCGCGTGTTCGCTTTTATGTTGAAGTGATGAACCATGAGGTTCGCCGGGTGATTGGAACCCTTGAGATCGAGTGTTTGAAATCTCGATGTATGTCGGTAATGGAGTCATTATGACGCGACATTAGGTGCCTCTTTTATACCTACTAGCGTGGTGTTCGACTCCGACTAGGTTATGGTTGTGGTTGCATTGTACTTAGGGTACCGGAGTAAAACCCTTAGATACATGAGTGACTAGGTGGAATGTGACAAACTAATGAAATTGGATGATTGCGAGGGTATAGTTTGGGTATTTGTGGTACACTTTTCGTTCAAAGTGTTTAAGGATTGGTCAAGTCCTTCGTGTGCTCAAGGTTTGGAGCAAGGTATGGTAACGGGTCGTGTGAACCCAATTGTTTGTAAAGTCTACCTTTGGTAGCATTGTACGGTTGTACGAGTTGTGGATATGGAACGTAGTTCCAAGTGAGGGAGTGGCACTCCCGCACGAGGAGGTTTTAGTGTGAGATTTCGGATGATGCTTTTGTTAGATCCGGAAATTTGGTCGAGACCTAGTTTTGGTCAATTGGTGGTAGAGTACAATTTTTGGCTCATTGGTACTTATGATATTGGATTTGTAAATTACCACCGAGGTGGTAAGTTTGGTGAATCTCGTCGAGAGATAATGGAAGTGTTTTGGCGAGCAAGGTGAAATCCCTCGGTTAAGGGATGTGCGTATCGGATTCTCTTCTAGAGAAATATTGTTTTGTGCCTATGCTTGATATAGGTGGTTCTTGCTCGATAGTGTGGACGGTTAGCGGTATCCGTTAGGGTTCACTATAGTGTAGCGGAGCGCGATGTTGCACTACTCATAGTGCGAGGTATTGTTATAGTGGTGAAGCATGACTTTCGGGGTCCGCTGACTTCATCATGAGGTATTGTTATATCGGTGAAGCATGACTTTCGGGTCCGCTGACTTCATCCGGTGTTGAGTGATCTATCAGTTGTTTTATACTCCTATGGTGGGATCGTGAGGACCGTATTGTGTGATTACTGATGCGATAGCCGTATTTCGCTCACATGTCGTTACGGGCGTGACAATGGTCGATTTTGTACGCCTAGGGTTTTAAGTTGTTATAGTCGATTGGACGCTAGCAGTTCTAGTCGTTCGCGTATGATGTTACGGTAGTTGCGTATTGGTTGTATTATACGCTACAAGGGATGTTTAGTGATTGGTGTTATCCGTAAGGATTCGTTTGGTTCGGTCTTCATCGTTTCGGGTTGTTGACCTTAGGTTGAGACTTGGTTGCTTTAGCACGGTACTTGGTAATGGTACGCTAGAGGAGTGATATCTCGGTTAGAGATGGGATGAGTTTCCCGATGCGAGGGAATGAGTATGGTTTTAGTGCTCGGATTGTGGATTTGAGAAAAATCGTGGATGACGATTTAGTTGTGGAAGGCGATTCGTCGGGAAGAATTGCTTAGGAAAGTCGGATTGGGACTTATGTTGAGGACCGTGGAGTGTGGTCCGTTTGGTTAAGTGACGAGGATCACGAGGACGTGATCGATTCTAAGTGGGGGAGAGTTGTAAGACCCAAATATTTATTGTACATAATGTATTTATGGTGCACGATGCGTGTGTGAAGTGTACGAAGCATGTACGTGTCGCTTGCTCGAACGTCGAAGGAAACGGGACGTGGTCTGAAGTACCAAGGTGTGTACGTATCTTTTCAACCCCAAATAAAGTTTGTGTTGATGTTTCAAAGCCTTACCATTGGAAAGAAAATCTTATTACGTTTCCAACGATATTTGATTCATCGAAAACGGAGCTACGGACAAAAAGTTATGGCCAAAACAAGTTTCTGAAATCTGACCTGCAGAGTGGAGCGGCGCTCCACATAGTGGCGCGGCGCGCCGAATGGGTCAGAAGCAATTTTCAGCCTTTTTAAAGGCTTTAAATGAAGGGTACTTTGGTCTTTTCACTTGGGGTCGGTTTAGGGTCATCAAAACTGATCCTTTGATCAGTTTGGATCAAATTCTCACCAACCAAAACACTCTCAACCATTTTTAGAGAGAGAGTAAGGGTTTAGAGAGAGAGGGCTTGATTTGGGGAAGAAGGAGTCGATTTCTCACCAAAGCTCGGGTTCTAAAGTTGTTCCTTTCGTTCTTGGCTACGCGGTGATAGTATTGGTAAGCTCAAACTCCGAGTTTCAATTATTTGATTTGATATTCAAGTTAGGGTTTGAGTAAATTTGTTGTGAAACCCTTTTAGGTGATGAAATGAGTTTAGTGATGCTAGTAATCGGGTTTGTTGTTAATTGTTGGCGGATTTCGGGTTGGTGAACTATTTGGCCATGTTTAGAACTTGAAATTTAGTTAAATCACTTAAGTTAGTGATTATGGAAGTATTGGAACCCATTTAGGGTTATTTGGTTGACTAACTTTGACTTTGGGTCAAATTAGGGTTTCGTGGTGATTATGACCCAATTGGCGATTTAATGAAGTTTATAAACTTAAAATGGATTAAGTTGAAGTATAAAACCGAGTTAAATGTGTTTTGGTGTCAAAACTTGCAAAGAATGAGATTTTGACCTTTATGGGTCAAAATTAGGGTTTAAGTGTCAAAATGGGTATGACACGTGTTTAACACTTGAGTTCGGGTTTAATTGGCATATTAGGACCATTCTCACTTGTGTTAGTGACTATTGGTTAGTTTGGGCACGGTTTGTGCTTGGAAGTGCATTTGGGTCGAAATTGCACTTAGTGACGAATTGGGTTGATTTGTAAATCCACTCTAAGTGTATTATTGTAATTGTGGTAATGGAATAGGTACTTTCCATTGGCGAGTTGCGGATTACTTGGAAGCATTCTTCAAGACTTCAAGGTGAGTGGAATATCTATATATGTATGTATATGATTTATGTGCCCGTGGAAATGGTGTCACATAGCCGTTTGGTGACCATAGTTGTGGGATATAGCCGTTTGGTGACCATAGTTGTGGGATATAGCCGTTTGGTGACCATAGTTGTGAGATATAGACATTTTGTCCACATTGATAGTTGCCCGTAGTAATGATGTCACATAGCCGTTTTGTGACCGTAGTGGTGGGACATAGCCGTTCTTGTCCATAATGATTATTGTGAGTGGAATATGTATATATGTATGTATATGATTTATGTACCGTGTTGATGGTGTCACATAGCCGTTTTGTGACCAAGGTTGTGGGACTTAGCCGTATTAGTCCATGTTTTGTACTAAGGCACATAGCCGTGTTTGTGCATTTAGTGGCAAGTAATAGCCGTGTTTGTGTATTTAGTGGCAAGTAATAGCCGTGTTTTACTCCCACGTTGTTATTTGAGTTACCCGTACACATAGCCGTGTTGGTGTACGAAAGCGTGAGTAATAGCCGTGTTCTACTCACATTGAGCAAGTGATGCCATAGCCGTTTTTGGAACACTTGAGGGGTGATGCCATAGCCGTTTTTGGAACACCTCGGGGGGTTAGCATGCCATAGCCGTTTTTGGAAGCTAACGAATGTTATGAACATCGATGACTTGATTCGCGAAGTCGTTCCCCTAGCGAAGAGATTGGTTAACCATGAATTGTAATTGTTGATGCTAGCATTTAATTTGATTTATTATATATATTTATTTATGCTAATGATGTTGCTAGTTGTACGGTTTGACGTTACTAGCTATTGGTTGCTTATGAGGTTGCTAGTTATACGATTTGATGATACTAGCGTTTGGTACGATGAGGTAAGTGATTTATGTGTATTTATGTGATGTCGTGGATGCGAGTAGGTAAGTTGTATATGCATGTATATATTTATTCTACTCACTAAGCATTAGCTTACCCTCTCGTTGTTGACTCTTTTTATAGATTGCATGCGGATTGGTGGCTCGGGTAAGCGCGAGGACTAGAAGACTTGCATAGTTTGCTTTAGAGACTTGCTTTTGGATTGTTTAGGATTGGGTAGCGTATCCCCAATCGCCATGCTCGGCTTCGTTTTGTATTAAAAGTCTTATGGTCAAATATTGCATTTTGGTACTCAAGGGGTAATTTGGGTCGATGTGGGACCCGCTTCGTAAATTTGATTTTATTAATTAAACGTGCTAGTTTTTCATATATGAAGTCATGGTTAAAAGCGTTTTAGCTAAATGTGTCGGGAACTAGTCAAACATTTTCATTAAATTGACTTCCGGGGACAGCGGGCTGTCCAGGTGGTTTGGCGCGCCGCGCGGCCACCTGGCGCGCCGCGCAGATGGCCTGCACCAGAAAATTTTTTTTTTGTTTGAAATTTCGTCGTGTTTGGTCGGTTACGGTTTGGGTTGTTACATTTGTTACCAATTTTCACGTAGCTAAAATGAGAAAAATTATCCAATCTTGTTTTACCCATAACTTCTTCATTTTAAATCCGTTTTGAGTGAATCAAATTGCTATGGTTTCATATTGAACTCTATTTTATGAATCTAAACAGAAAAAGTATAGGTTTATAGTCGGAAAAATAAGTTACAAGTCGTTTTTGTAAAGGTAGTCATTTCAGTCGAAAGAACGACGTCTAGATGACCATTTTAGAAAACATACTTCCACTTTGAGTTTAACCATAATTTTTGGATATAGTTTCATGTTCATAATAAAAATCATTTTCTCAGAATAACAACTTTTAAATCAAAGTTTATCATAGTTTTTAATTAACTAACCCAAAACAGCCCGCGGTGTTACTACGACGGCGTAAATCCGGTTTTACGGTGTTTTTCGTGTTTCCAGGTTTTAAATCATTAAGTTAGCATATCATATAAATATAGAACATGTGTTTAGTTGATTTTAAAAGTCAAGTTAGAAGGATTAACTTTTGTTTGCGAACAAGTTTAGAATTAACTAAACTATGTTCTAGTGATTACAAGTTTAAACCTTCGAATAAGATAGCTTTATATGTATGAATCGAATGATGTTATGAACATCATTACTACCTTAATTTCCTTGGATAAACCTACTGGAAAAGAGAAAAATGGATCTAGCTTCAATGGATCCTTGGATGGCTCGAAGTTCTTGAAGCAGAATCATGACACGAAAACAAGTTCAAGTAAGATCATCACTTGAAATAAGATTGTTATAGTTATAGAAATTGAACCAAAGTTTGAATATGATTATTACCTTGTATTAGAATGATAACCTACTGTAAGAAACAAAGATTTCTTGAGGTTGGATGATCACCTTACAAGATTGGAAGTGAGCTAGCAAACTTGAAAGTATTCTTGATTTTATGAAACTAGAACTTTTGGAATTTATGAAGAACACTTAGAACTTGAAGATAGAACTTGAGAGAGATCAATTAGATGAAGAAAATTGAAGAATGAAAGTGTTTGTAGGTGTTTTTGGTCGTTGGTGTATGGATTAGATATAAAGGATATGTAATTTTGTTTTCATGTAAATAAGTCATGAATGATTACTCATATTTTTGTAATTTTATGAGATATTTCATGCTATTTGCCAATTGATGGTTCCCACATGTGTTAGGTGACTCACATGGGCTGCTAAGAGCTGATCATTGGAGTGTATATACTAATAGTACATACATCTAAAAGCTGTGTATTGTACGAGTACGAATACGGGTGCATACGAGTAGAATTGTTGAAGAAACTGAACGAGGATGTAATTGTAAGCATTTTTGTTAAGTAGAAGTATTTTGATAAGTGTATTGAAGTCTTTCAAAAGTGTATAAATACATATTAAAACACTACATGTATATACATTTTAACTGAGTCGTTAAGTCATCGTTAGTCGTTACATGTAAGTGTTGTTTTGAAACCTTAGGTTAACGATCTTGTTAAATGTTGTTAACCCAATGTTTATAATATCAAATGAGATTTTAAATTATTATATTATCATGATATTATGATGTACGAATATCTCTTAATATGATATATATACATTAAATGTCGTTACAACGATAAACGTTACATATATGTCTCGTTTCAAAATCATTAAGTTAGTAGTCTTGTTTTTACATATGTAGTTCATTGTTAATATAATTAATGATATGTTTACTTATCATAATATCATGTTAACTATATATATAACCATATATATGTCATCATATAGTTTTTTTACAAGTTTTAACGTTCGTGAATCACCGGTCAACTTGGGTGGTCAATTGTCTATATGAAACCTATTTCAATTAATCAAGTCTTAACAAGTTTGATTGCTTAACATATTGGAAACATTTAATCATGTAAATATCAATCTCAATTAATATATATAAACATGGAAAAGTTCGGGTCACTACAGTACCTACCCGTTAAATAAATTTCGTCCCGAAATTTTAAGCTGTTGAAGGTGTTGACGAATCTTCTGGAAATAGATGCGGGTATTTCTTCTTCATCTGATCTTCCCGCTCCCAGGTGAACTCGGGTCCTCTACGAGCATTCCATCGAACCTTAAAAATTGGTATCTTGTTTTGCTTAAGTCTTTTAACCTCACGATCCATTATTTCGACGGGTTCTTCGATGAATTGAAGTTTTTCGTTGATTTGGATTTCATCTAACAGAATAGTGAGATCTTCTTTAGCAAAACATTTCTTCAAATTCGAGACGTGGAAAGTGTTATGTACAGCCGCGAGTTGTTGAGGTAACTCAAGTCGATAAGCTACTGGTCCGACACGATCAATAATCTTGAATGGTCCAATATACCTTGGATTTAATTTCCCTCGTTTACCAAATCGAACAACGCCTTTCCAAGGTGCAACTTTAAGCATGACCATCTCTCCAATTTCAAATTCTATATCTTTTCTTTTAATGTCAGCGTAGCTCTTTTGTCGACTTTGGGCGGTTTTCAACCGTTGTTGAATTTGGATGATCTTCTCGGTAGTTTCTTGTATAATCTCCGGACCCGTAATCTGTCTATCCCCCACTTCACTCCAACAAATTGGAGACCTGCACTTTCTACCATAAAGTGCTTCAAACGGCGCCATCTCAATGCTTGAATGGTAGTTGTTGTTGTAGGAAAATTCTGCTAATGGTAGATGTCGATCCCAACTGTTTCCGAAATCAATAACACATGCTCGTAGCATGTCTTCAAGCGTTTGTATCGTCCTTTCGCTCTGCCCATCAGTTTGTGGATGATAGGCAGTACTCATGTCTAGACGAGTTCCTAATGCTTGCTGTAATGTCTGCCAGAATCTTGAAATAAATCTACCATCCCTATCAGAGATAATAGAGATTGGTATTCCATGTCTGGAGATGACTTCCTTTAAATACAGTCGTGCTAACTTCTCCATCTTGTCATCTTCTCTTATTGGCAGGAAGTGTGCTGATTTGGTGAGACGATCAACTATTACCCAAATAGTATCAAAACCACTTGCAGTCCTTGGCAATTTAGTGATGAAATCCATGGTAATGTTTTCCCATTTCCATTCTGGGATTTCGGGTTGTTGAAGTAGACCTGATGGTTTCTGATGCTTAGCTTTGACTTTAGAACACGTCAAACATTCTCCTACGTATTTAGCAACATCGGCTTTCATACCCGGCCACCAAAAATGTTTCTTGAGATCCTTGTACATCTTCCCCGTTCTAGGATGTATTGAGTATCTGGTTTTATGAGCTTCTCTAAGTACCATTTCTCTCATATCTCCAAATTTTGGTACCCAAATCCTTTCAGCCCTATACCGGGTTCCGTCTTCCCGAATATTAAGATGCTTCTCCGATCCTTTGGGTATTTCATCCTTTAAATTTCCCTCTTTTAAAACTCCTTGTTGCGCCTCCTTTATTTGAGTAGTAATGTTATTATGAATCATTATATTCATAGATTTTACTCGAATGGGTTCTCTGTCCTTCCTGCTCAAGGCATCGGCTACCACATTTGCCTTCCCCGGGTGGTAACGAATCTCAAAGTCGTAATCATTCAATAATTCAATTCACCTACGCTGCCTCATATTCAGTTGTTTCTGATTAAATATGTGTTGAAGACTTTTGTGGTCGGTATATATAATACTTTTGACCCCATATAAGTAGTGCCTCCAAGTCTTTAATGCAAAAACAACCGCGCCTAATTCCAAATCATGCGTCGTATAATTTTGTTCGTGAATCTTCAATTGTCTAGACGCATAAGCAATCACCTTCGTTCGTTGCATTAATACACAACCGAGACCTTGCTTTGATGCATCACAATAAATCACAAAATCATCATTCCCTTCAGGCAATGACAATATAGGTGCCGTAGTTAGCTTTTTCTTCAATAACTGAAACGCTTTCTCTTGTTCATCATTCCATTCAAATTTCTTCCCTTTATGCGTTAATGCAGTCAAGGGTTTTGCTATTCCGGAAAAGTCTTGGATGAACCTTCTGTAGTAACCAGCTAGTCCTAAAAACTGGCGTATGTGTTTCGGAGTTTTCGGGGTTTCCCACTTTTCAACAGTTTCTATCTTTGCCGGATCCACCTTAATACCTTCTTTGTTCACTATGTGACCGAGGAATTGAACTTCTTCCAACCAAAATGCACACTTTGAAAACTTAGCGTACAATTCTTCCTTCCTCAATACTTCTAACACCTTTCTCAAATGTTCACCGTGTTCTTGGTCATTCTTTGAGTAAATAAGTATGTCATCAATGAAAACAATGACAAACTTGTCAAGGTATGGTCCACACACTCGGTTCATAAGGTCCATGAACACAGCTGGTGCATTAGTTAAACCAAACGGCATGACCATAAACTCGTAATGACCGTAAAGTGTTCTGAAAGCAGTCTTTGGAATATCATCTTCTTTCACCCTCATTTGATGATACCCGGAACGTAAGTCAATCTTTGAATAAATAGACGAGCCTTGTAGTTGATCAAATAAGTCGTCAATTCTCGGTAGTGGGTAGCGGTTCTTGATGGTGTAGTGACCCGAACTTTTCCATGTTTATATATATTAATTGAGATTGATGTTTACATGATTAAATGTTTCCAACATGTTAAGCAATCAAACTTGTTAAGACTTGATTAATTGAAATAGGTTTCATATAGACAATTGACCACCCAAGTTGACCGGTGATTCACGAACGTTAAAACTTGTAAAAAAAACTATATGATGACATATATATGGTTATATATATAGTTAACATGATATTATGATAAGTAAACATATCATTAATTATATTAACAATGAACTACATATGTAAAAACAAGACTACTAACTTAATGATTTTGAAACGAGACATATATGTAACGTTTATCGTTGTAACGACATTTAATGTATATATATCATATTAAGAGATATTCGTACATCATAATATCATGATAATATAATAATTTAAAATCTCTTTTGATATTATAAACATTGGGTTAACAACATTTAACAAGATCGTTAACCTAAAGGTTTCAAAACAACACTTACATGTAACGACTAACGATGACTTAACGACTCAGTTAAAATGTATATACATGTAGTGTTTTAATATGTATTTATACACTTTTGAAAGACTTCAATACACTTATCAAAATACTTCTACTTAACAAAAATGCTTACAATTACATTCTCGTTCAGTTTCATCAACAATTCTACTCGTATGCACCCGTATTCGTACTCGTACAATACACAGCTTTTAGATGTATATACTATTGGTATATACACTCCAATGATCAGCTCTTAGCAGCCCATGTGAGTCACCTAACACATGTGGGAACCATCATTTGGCAACTAGCATGAAATATCTCATAAGATTACAAAAATATGAGTAATCATTCATGACTTATTTACATGAAAACAAAATTACATATCCTTTATATCTAATCCATACACCAACGACCAAAAACACCTACAAACACTTTCATTCTTCAATTTTCTTCATCTAATTGAACTCTCTCAAGTTCTATCTTCAAGTTCTAAGTGTTCTTCATAAATTCCAAAAGTTCTAGTTTCATAAAATCAAGAATACTTTCAAGTTTGCTAGCTCACTTCCAATCTTGTAAGGTGATCATCCAACCTCAAGAAATCTTTGTTTCTTACAGTAGGTTATCATTCTAATACAAGGTAATAATCATATTCAAACTTTGGTTCAATTTCTATAACTATAACAATCTTATTTCAAGTGATGATCTTACTTGAACTTGTTTTCGTGTCATGATTTTGCTTCAAGAACTTTGAGCCATCCAAGGATCCATTGAAGCTAGATCCATTTTTCTCTTTTCCAGTAGGTTCATCCAAGGAACTTAAGGTAGTAATGATGTTCATAACATCATTCAATTCATACATATAAAGCTATCTTATTCGAAGGTTTAAACTTGTAATCACTAGAACATAGTTTAGTTAATTCTAAACTTGTTCGCAAACAAAAGTTAATCCTTCTAACTTGACTTTTAAAATCAACTAAACACATGTTCTATATCTATATGATATGCTAACTTATTGATTTAAAACCTGGAAACACGAAAAACACCGTAAAACCGGATTTACGCCGTCGTAGTAACACCGCGGGCTGTTTTGGGTTAGTTAATTAAAAACTATGATAAACTTTGATTTAAAAGTTGTTATTCTGAGAAAATGATTTTTATTATGAACATGAAACTATATCCAAAAATTATGGTTAAACTCAAAGTGGAAGTATGTTTTCTAAAATGGTCATCTAGACGTCGTTCTTTCGACTGAAATGACTACCTTTACAAAAACGACTTGTAACTTATTTTTCCGACTAGAAACCTATACTTTTTTGGTTTAGATTCATAAAATAGAGTTCAATATGAAACCATAGCATTTTTATTCACTCAAAACGGATTTAAAATGAAGAAGTTATGGGTAAAACAAGATTGGATAATTTTTCTCATTTTAGCTACGTGAAAATTGGTAACAAATCTATTCCAACCATAACTTAATCAACTTGTATTATATATTATGTAATCTTGAGATACCATAGACACGTATACAATGTTTCGACCTATCATGTCGACACATCTATATATATTTCGGAACAACCATAGACACTCTATATGTGAATGTTGGAGTTAGCTATACAGGGTTGAGGTTGATTCCAAAATATATATAGTTTGAGTTGTGATCAATACTGAGATACGTATACACTGGGTCGTGGATTGATTCAAGATAATATTTATCGATTTATTTCTGTACATCTAACTGTGGACAACTAGTTGTAGGTTACTAACAAGGACAACTGACTTAATAAACTTAAAACATCAAAATATATTAAAAGTGTTGTAAATATATTTTGAACATACTTTGATATATATGTATATATTGTTATAGGTTCGTGAATCAACCAGTGGCCAAGTCTTACTTCCCGACGAAGTAAAAATCTGTGAAAGTGAGTTATAGTCCCACTTTTAAAATCTAATATTTTTGGGATGAGAATACATGCAGGTTTTATAAATGATTTACAAAATAGACACAAGTACGTGAAACTACATTCTATGGTTGAATTATCGAAATCGAATATGCCCCTTTTTATTAAGTCTGGTAATCTAAGAATTAGGGAACAGACACCCTAATTGACGCGAATCCTAAAGATAGATCTATTGGGCCTAACAAACCCCATCCAAAGTACCGGATGCTTTAGTACTTCGAAATTTATATCATATCCGAAGGGTGTCCCGGAATGATGGGGATATTCTTATATATGCATCTTGTTATTGTCGGTTACCAGGTGTTCACCATATGAATGATTTTTATCTCTATGTATGGGATGTGTATTGAAATATGAAATCTTGTGGTCTATTGTTACGATTTGATATATATAGGTTAAACCTATAACTCACCAACATTTTTGTTGACGTTTTAAGCATGTTTATTCTCAGGTGATTATTAAGAGCTTCCGCTGTCGCATACTTAAATAAGGACAAGATTTGGAGTCCATGCTTGTATGATATTGTGTAAAAACTGCATTCAAGAAACTTATTTTGTTGTAACATATTTGTATTGTAAACCATTATGTAATGGTCGTGTGTAAACAGGATATTTTAGATTATTATTATTTGATAATCTACGTAAAGTTTTTTTAAACCTTTATTGATGAAATAAAGGTTATGGTTTGTTTAAAAATGAATGCAGTCTTTGAAAAACGTCTCATATAGAGGTCAAAACCTCGCAACGAAATCAATTAATACGGAACGTTTTTAATCAATAAGAACGGGACATTTCAGTTGGTATCAGAGCGTTGGTCTTAGAGAACCAGAAAATTTGCATTAGTGTGTCTTATCGAGTTTGTTAGGATGCATTAGTGAGTCTGGACTTCGACCGTGTTTTCTTTAAAAATGATTGCTTAACATTTTTGTTGGAAACTATATATTTTTAACATATGAATATTATGTGATATATTAATCTCTTAACGTGTTTGATATTATGTGATAGATGTCTACCTCTAGAACAAGTCCCATTGACTCACCTAATAATAATGAAGAGTCAAATGTAAATTGGAATGATTTGTGGACTGATTCACAAGTTCCCGAAGAGGAACCGGAAGAAGAGTCGGAACCGGAAGAAGAATCGGAACCGGAAGAAGAATCGGAACCGGATGAAGAAATAGAACCGGTGGGGGAAATAATAAAACGGTTAAGTAAAAGAAAATCCTCAACCAACCGACCAAAGTTAATTATGGTCAATGGTGTTTCCGCCAAGGAAGCAAAATATTGGGAGGATTACCAATTCTCCGATGAATCGGATTCCGACGAGAATTCCGATGATGTTATAGAAATTACCCCAACTGAATTTAAAAAGGCAAAAGAAAATAATAAGGGAAAGGGCATAAAAATAGAGAAATCTAATTCCAACCCCGATGAACTTTATATGTATCGTCAACCCCCGAAGTCCTTAAGTTGTAACAATGACCCGGGAACCTCTAAACCACCAGGTTTTTCTAAAACAATGTGGACAACGACGGCTCGTATTAGGGGAACATCATATATCCCTAGAAACTTGGCAAAACGAACCAAAACCGAAGAAGAAGAAACGAGCGAGTCGGAATAAGATAGTTGTATTCGTGTGGTGTAATATATGGAATATAGTGTTCTTATGCTTTATGATATATGTAAAAATTGCTTGTATTAATAAGTATTTTTTTTATGAATCTAACTCTTGTCTATTTTACAGTTTAAAAACACAAAATGGATAGACAACCCAATATTTTAAGAGACCTACCCAGAGACATGATTGATGAAATCTTGTCTAGAGTCGGCCAGAATTCTTCGGCACAACTATTTAAGGCGAGATCAGTTTGTAAGACATTCGAAGAACGTTCCAAGAATGTCTTGGTTTATAAGAGACTTTCGTTTGAAAGATGGGGGATATCACATTGGGAAACCCATAAGTTACGATGTGTTTACTTTGACGCATATATTGCGGGGAACCCAAATGCTATTTTACGCAATGGGTTAAGAAATTATTTTGACTCAATATATCCGAATATTGGACTTCGTGATTTAGAAAATGCGGCTAACATGCAACATAAAGAAGCATGTTATGCTTACGGATTAGTAATGTTCGCTTCTCACCAAAGTGAGAACAAGAACATCGGGCTACAACTATTAAACAAAACGTTTCCACAAGTGACGGAGTCGGTAATTGGGGTAAGAAATGAGGTTTTTAGATTATTACGGGACTGTTGGACATTACGTAACCCTCGTCCCTTTGATGACGTTACAACACGCTGTCTTATCAACGGCCATAACGGTTATGTTGCACAAGATCAAGGATGGGAAGTAGTCCTAGTAAAACCAGAATGCATGACTTGTTTCTGGACGTATGAATTACGTGTCTTTATTGCCTTTGCTGAACGACTTGTGTACTAGCTAGAATTGTCTTCACAACTATCTTGTATCAAAGTTATTGTGTGCTATATTTCATGCTTTATGTAAAATAAGCGGTATTGTAAGTTTGTAAAATATTGTATAAAAGTTTGAACGCGAAATATTATTATAATCAGTTTTTCATATAGAATTGTAGTAGTTGAATTGTATATTAGCTACTAAGTATGAACTTAACGGGTAGGTACTACCCGAATTTAAACTTATAAAACGCTAATATGAAGAAAAAGCTTTTATAAATGAGTTCATATTATGCTACGAAATACTATTAACTACTCTTAATATTCTGTATGATTAACTTGTTCCATTTAACTATTTTGAAGGAAATGGCACCGACTACTCGACACACCGTGAATATGAATGAAGAGGAATTCCGTACTTTTCTAGCTTCAAACATAGCCGCAGTACAGGCTGCGCTACATAACAACAATAACCTTGGATCTAGCAGTACAGGAAATCGTGTAGGATGCACCTACAAAGAATTCACTGCCTGCAAACCTTTGGAATTTGATGGAACCGAAGGACCGATCGGATTGAAACGGTGGACCGAGAAGGTTGAATCGGTGTTTGCCATAAGTAAGTGTACTGAAGAGGACAAAGTGAAGTACGCTACGCATACCTTCACAGGTTCTGCGTTAACATGGTGGAATACCTATCTAGAGCAAGTGGGACAAGATGATGCGTACGCACTACCGTGGTCAGCATTCAAGCACTTGATGAACGAGAAGTACCGTCCCAGAACCGAGGTCAATAAGCTCAAGACAGAACTTAGAGGGTTACGAACCCAAGGATTTGATATTACCACGTACGAAAGACGATTCACAGAATTGTGCCTATTGTGTCCGGGAGCATTCGAAGATGAGGAAGAGAAGATCGACGCGTTTGTGAAAGGATTACCGGAAAGAATCCAAGAAGATATAAGTTCACACGAGCCCGCCTCCATACAACAGGCATGTAGAATGGCTCACAAACTAGTGAACCAGATTGAAGAAAGAATTAAAGAACAGACTGCTGAAGAGGCCAATGTGAAGCAAGTCAAAAGAAAGTGGGAGGAAAACGGTGATAAGAATCACCAATACAACAACAACAGCAATTACAACAATAATCGCAACAATTATCCCAACAATCACAACATCAATCGCAACTACAACAAACGGCCCAACAATAACAACAACAACAACAACAACAGCAACTACAACAATCATCCCAACAACAATAATAACCGCAACAACAACAACAATCAGAAGCAACTATGCCAAAGGTGTGAAAAGAATCACTCGGGGTTCTGCACCAAATTTTGCAACAAGTGTAAAAGAAATGGTCATAGCGCGGCGAAGTGTGAGGTCTACGGACCAGGGGTTAATAGAACGAAAGGAACAAATGGTGTCGGAACGAGTAATGGCGGAGCAAGTAGTGTCGGAGCAAGTTATGCCAATGTAGTTTGTTATAAATGTGGAAAACCAGGCCACATTATTAGAAATTGCCCGAACCAGGAGAACACGAATGGACAAGGCCGTGGAAGAGTTTTCAATATTAATGCGGTAGAGGCACAGGAAGACCCGGAGCTTGTTACGGGTACGTTTCTTATTGACAATAAATCTGCTTACGTTTTATTTGATTCGGGTGCGGATAGAAGCTATATGAGTAGAGATTTTTGTGCTGAATTAAGTTGTCCATTGATGCCTTTGGATAGTAAATTTTTACTCGAATTAGCAAATGGTAAATTAATTTCAGCAGATAATATATGTCGGAATCGAGAAATTAAACTGGTTAGCGAAACATTTAAGATTGATTTGATACCAGTAGAGTTAGGGAGTTTTGATGTGATAATCGGTATGGACTGGTTGAAAGAAGTGAAAGCGGAGATCGTTTGTTACAAAAATGCAATTTGCATTATACGAGAAAAAGGAAAACCCTTAATGGTGTACGGAGAAAAGGGCAACACGAAGCTACATCTTATTAGTAATTTGAAGGCACAAAAACTAATAAGAAAAGGTTGCTATGCTGTTCTAGCACACGTCGAGAAAGGTCAAACTGAAGAAAAGAGCATCAATGATGTTCCCATTGCAAAAGAATTTCCCGATGTATTTCCGAAAGAATTACCGGGATTACCCCCACATCGATCCGTTGAATTTCAAATAGATCTTGTACCAGGAGCTGCACCAATAGCTCGTGCTCCTTACAGACTCGCACCCAGCGAGATGAAAGAACTGCAAAGCCAATTACAAGAACTTTTAGAGCGTGGTTTCATTCGACCAAGCACATCACCGTGGGGAGCTCCTGTTTTGTTTGTCAAGAAGAAAGATGGTACATTCAGGTTGTGTATCGACTACCGAGAGTTGAACAAACTTACCATCAAGAACCGCTACCCACTACCGAGAATCGACGACTTATTTGATCAACTACAAGGCTCGTCTGTTTATTCAAAGATTGACTTACGTTCCGGGTATCATCAAATGCGGGTGAAAGAAGATGATATTCCAAAGACTGCTTTCAGAACACGTTACGGTCATTACGAGTTTATGGTCATGCCATTTGGTTTAACTAATGCACCAGCTGTGTTCATGGACCTTATGAACCGAGTGTGTGGACCATACCTTGACAAGTTTGTCATTGTTTTCATTGATGACATACTTATTTACTCAAAGAATGACCAAGAACACGGTGAACATTTGAGAAAGGTGTTAGAAGTATTGAGGAAGGAAGAATTGTACGCTAAGTTTTCAAAGTGTGCATTTTGGTTGGAAGAAGTTCAATTCCTCGGTCACATAGTGAACAAAGAAGGTATTAAGGTGGATCCGGCAAAGATAGAAACTGTTGAAAAGTGGGAAACCCCGAAAACTCCGAAACACATACGCCAGTTTTTAGGACTAGCTGGTTACTACAGAAGGTTCATCCAAGACTTTTCCAGAATAGCAAAACCCTTGACTGCATTAACGCATAAAGGGAAGAAATTTGAATGGAATGATGAACAAGAGAAAGCGTTTCAGTTATTGAAGAAAAAGCTAACTACGGCACCTATATTGTCATTGCCTGAAGGGAATGATGATTTTGTGATTTATTGTGACGCATCAAAGCAAGGTCTCGGTTGTGTATTAATGCAACGAACGAAGGTGATTGCTTATGCGTCTAGACAATTGAAGATTCACGAACAAAATTATACGACGCATGATTTGGAATTAGGCGCGGTTGTTTTTGCATTAAAGACTTGGAGGCACTACTTATATGGGGTCAAAAGTATTATATATACCGACCACAAAAGTCTTCAACACATATTTAATCAGAAACAACTGAATATGAGGCAGCGTAGGTGGATTGAATTATTGAATGATTACGATTTTGAGATTCGTTACCACCCGGGGAAGGCAAATGTGGTAGCCGATGCCTTGAGCAGGAAGGATAGAGAACCCATTCGAGTAAAATCTATGAATATAATGATTCATAATAACATTACTACTCAAATAAAGGAGGCGCAACAAGGAGTTTTAAAAGAGGGAAATTTAAAGGATGAAATACCCAAAGGATCGGAGAAGCATCTTAATATTCGGGAAGACGGAACCCGGTATAGGGCTGAAAGGATTTGGGTACCAAAATTTGGAGATATGAGAGAAATGGTACTTAGAGAAGCTCATAAAACCAGATACTCAATACATCCTGGAACGGGGAAGATGTACAAGGATCTCAAGAAACATTTTTGGTGGCCGGGTATGAAAGCCGATGTTGCTAAATACGTAGGAGAATGTTTGACGTGTTCTAAGGTCAAAGCTGAGCATCAGAAACCATCAGGTCTACTTCAACAACCCGAAATCCCGGAATGGAAATGGGAAAACATTACCATGGATTTCATCACTAAATTGCCAAGGACTGCAAGTGGTTTTGATACTATTTGGGTAATAGTTGATCGTCTCACCAAATCAGCACACTTCCTACCAATAAGAGAAGATGACAAGATGGAGAAGTTAGCACGACTGTATTTGAAGGAAGTCGTCTCCAGACATGGAATACCAATCTCTATTATCTCTGATAGGGATGGCAGATTTATTTCAAGATTCTGGCAGACATTACAGCAAGCATTAGGAACTCGTCTAGACATGAGTACTGCCTATCATCCACAAACTGATGGGCAGAGCGAAAGGACGATACAAACGCTTGAAGACATGCTACGAGCATGTGTTATTGATTTCGGAAACAGTTGGGATCGACATCTACCGTTAGCAGAATTTTCCTACAACAACAGCTACCATTCAAGCATTGAGATGGCACCGTTTGAAGCACTTTATGGTAGAAAGTGCAGGTCTCCGATTTGTTGGAGTGAGGTGGGGGATAGACAGATTACGGGTCCGGAGATTATACAAGAAACTACCGAGAAGATCATCCAAATTCAACAACGGTTGAAAACCGCCCAAAGTCGACAAAAGAGCTACGCTGACATTAAAAGAAAAGATATAGAATTTGAAATTGGAGAGATGGTCATGCTTAAAGTTTCACCTTGGAAAGGCGTTGTTCGATTTGGTAAACGAGGGAAATTAAATCCAAGGTATATTGGACCATTCAAGATTATTGATCGTGTCGGACCAGTAGCTTACCGACTTGAGTTACCTCAACAACTCGCGGCTGTACATAACACTTTCCACGTCTCGAATTTGAAGAAATGTTTTGCTAAAGAAGATCTCACTATTCCGTTAGATGAAATCCAAATCAACGAAAAACTCCAATTCATCGAAGAACCCGTCGAAATAATGGATCGTGAGGTTAAAAGACTTAAGCAAAACAAGATACCAATTGTTAAGGTTCGATGGAATGCTCGTAGAGGACCCGAGTTCACCTGGGAGCGTGAAGATCAGATGAAGAAGAAATACCCGCATCTATTTCCAGAAGATTCGTCAACACCTTCAACAGCTTAAAATTTCGGGACGAAATTTATTTAACGGGTAGGTACTGTAGTGACCCGAACTTTTCCATGTTTATATATATTAATTGAGATTGATGTTTACATGATTAAATGTTTCCAACATGTTAAGCAATCAAACTTGTTAAGACTTGATTAATTGAAATAGGTTTCATATAGACAATTGACCACCCAAGTTGACCGGTGATTCACGAACGTTAAAACTTGTAAAAAAAAACTATATGATGACATATATATGGTTATATATATAGTTAACATGATATTATGATAAGTAAACATATCATTAATTATATTAACAATGAACTACATATGTAAAAACAAGACTACTAACTTAATGATTTTGAAACGAGACATATATGTAACGTTTATCGTTGTAACGACATTTAATGTATATATATCATATTAAGAGATATTCGTACATCATAATATCATGATAATATAATAATTTAAAATCTCTTTTGATATTATAAACATTGGGTTAACAACATTTAACAAGATCGTTAACCTAAAGGTTTCAAAACAACACTTACATGTAACGACTAACGATGACTTAACGACTCAGTTAAAATGTATATACATGTAGTGTTTTAATATGTATTTATACACTTTTGAAAGACTTCAATACACTTATCAAAATACTTCTACTTAACAAAAATGCTTACAATTACATTCTCGTTCAGTTTCATCAACAATTCTACTCGTATGCACCCGTATTCGTACTCGTACAATACACAGCTTTTAGATGTATGTACTATTGGTATATACACTCCAATGATCAGCTCTTAGCAGCCCATGTGAGTCACCTAACACATGTGGGAACCATCATTTGGCAACTAGCATGAAATATCTCATAAGATTACAAAAATATGAGTAATCATTCATGACTTATTTACATGAAAACAAAATTACATATCCTTTATATCTAATCCATACACCAACGACCAAAAACACCTACAAACACTTTCATTCTTCAATTTTCTTCATCTAATTGAACTCTCTCAAGTTCTATCTTCAAGTTCTAAGTGTTCTTCATAAATTCCAAAAGTTCTAGTTTCATAAAATCAAGAATACTTTCAAGTTTGCTAGCTCACTTCCAATCTTGTAAGGTGATCATCCAACCTCAAGAAATCTTTGTTTCTTACAGTAGGTTATCATTCTAATACAAGGTAATAATCATATTCAAACTTTGGTTCAATTTCTATAACTATAACAATCTTATTTCAAGTGATGATCTTACTTGAACTTGTTTTCGTGTCATGATTTTGCTTCAAGAACTTTGAGCCATCCAAGGATCCATTGAAGCTAGATCCATTTTTCTCTTTTCCAGTAGGTTCATCCAAGGAACTTAAGGTAGTAATGATGTTCATAACATCATTCGATTCATACATATAAAGCTATCTTATTCGAAGGTTTAAACTTGTAATCACTAGAACATAGTTTAGTTAATTCTAAACTTGTTCGCAAACAAAAGTTAATCCTTCTAACTTGACTTTTAAAATCAACTAAACACATGTTCTATATCTATATGATATGCTAACTTAATGATTTAAAACCTGGAAACACGAAAAACACCGTAAAACCGGATTTACGCCGTCGTAGTAACACCGCGGGCTGTTTTGGGTTAGTTAATTAAAAACTATGATAAACTTTGATTTAAAAGTTGTTATTCTGAGAAAATGATTTTTATTATGAACATGAAACTATATCCAAAAATTATGGTTAAACTCAAAGTGGAAGTATGTTTTCTAAAATGGTCATCTAGACGTCGTTCTTTCGACTGAAATGACTACCTTTACAAAAACGACTTGTAACTTATTTTTCCGACTTGAAACCTATACTTTTTTGGTTTAGATTCATAAAATAGAGTTCAATATGAAACCATAGCATTTTTATTCACTCAAAACGGATTTAAAATGAAGAAGTTATGGGTAAAACAAGATTGGATAATTTTTCTCATTTTAGCTACGTGAAAATTGGTAACAAATCTATTTCAACCATAACTTAATCAACTTGTATTATATATTATGTAATCTTGAGATACCATAGACACGTATACAATGTTTCGACCTATCATGTCGACACATCTATATATATTTCGGAACAACCATAGACACTCTATATGTGAATGTTGGAGTTAGCTATACAGGGTTGAGGTTGATTCCAAAATATATATAGTTTGAGTTGTGATCAATACTGAGATACATATACACTGGGTTGTGGATTGATTCAAGATAATATTTATCGATTTATTTCTGTACATCTAACTGTGGACAACTAGTTGTAGGTTACTAACAAGGACAGCTGACTTAATAAACTTAAAACATCAAAATATATTAAAAGTGTTGTAAATATATTTTGAACATACTTTGATATATATGTATATATTGTTATAGGTTCGTGAATCAACCAGTGGCCAAGTCTTACTTCCCGACGAAGTAAAAATCTGTGAAAGTGAGTTATAGTCCCACTTTTAAAATCTAATATTTTTGGGATGAGAATACATGCAGGTTTTATAAATGATTTACAAAATAGACACAAGTACGTGAAACTACATTCTATGGTTGAATTATCGAAATCGAATATGCCCCTTTTTATTAAGTCTGGTAATCTAAGAATTAGGGAACAGACACCCTAATTGACGCGAATCCTAAAGATAGATCTATTGGGCCTAACAAACCCCATCCAAAGTACCGGATGCTTTAGTACTTCGAAATTTATATCATATCCGAAGGGTGTCCCGGAATGATGGGGATATTCTTATATATGCATCTTGTTATTGTCGGTTACCAGGTGTTCACCATATGAATGATTTTTATCTCTATGTATGGGATGTGTATTGAAATATGAAATCTTGTGGTCTATTGTTACGATTTGATATATATAGGTTAAACCTATAACTCACCAACATTTTTGTTGACGTTTTAAGCATGTTTATTCTCAGGTGATTATTAAGAGCTTCCGCTGTCGCATACTTAAATAAGGACAAGATTTGGAGTCCATGCTTGTATGATATTGTGTAAAAACTGCATTCAAGAAACTTATTTTGTTGTAACATATTTGTATTGTAAACCATTATGTAATGGTCGTGTGTAAACAGGATATTTTAGATTATCATTATTTGATAATCTACGTAAAGTTTTTTTAAACCTTTATTGATGAAATAAAGGTTATGGTTTGTTTAAAAATGAATGCAGTCTTTGAAAAACGTCTCATATAGAGGTCAAAACCTCGCAACGAAATCAATTAATATGGAACGTTTTTAATCAATAAGAACGGGACATTTCAGATGGTAAGTTTGTTCAACTCTCGGTAGTCGATACACAACCTGAATGTACCATCTTTCTTTTTGACAAACAAAACAGGAGCTCCCCACGGTGATGTGCTTGGTCGAATGAAACCACGCTCTAAAAGTTCTTGTAATTGGCTTTGCAGTTCTTTCATCTCGCTGGGTGCGAGTCTGTAAGGAGCACGAGCTATTGGTGCAGCTCCTGGTACAAGATCTATTTGAAATTCAACGGATCGATGTGGGGGTAATCCCGGTAATTCTTTCGGAAATACATCGGGAAATTCTTTTGCAATGGGAACATCATTGATGCTCTTTTCTTCAGTTTGTACTTTCTCGACGTGTGCTAGAACAGCATAGCAACCTTTTCTTATTAGTTTTTGTGCCTTCAAATTACTAATAAGATGTAGCCTCGTGTTGCCCTTTTCTCCGTACACCATTAAGGGTTTTCCTTTTTCTCGTATAATGCGAATTGCATTTTTGTAACAAACGATCTCCGCTTTCACTTCTATCAACCAGTCCATACCGATTATCACATCAAAACTCCCTAACTCTACTGGTATCAAATCAATCTTAAATGTTTCGCTAACCAGTTTAATTTCTCGATTCCGACATATATTATCTGCTGAAATTAATTTACCATTTGCTAATTCGAGTAAAAATTTACTATCCAAAGGCGTCAATGGACAACTTAATTTAGCACAAAAATCTCTACTCATATAGCTTCTATCCGCACCCGAATCAAATAAAACGTAAGCAGATTTATTGTCAATAAGAAACGTACCCGTAACAAGCTCCGGGTCTTCCTGTGCCTCTGCCGCATTAATATTGAAAACTCTTCCGCGGCCTTGTCCATTCGTGTTCTCCTGGTTCGGGCAATTTCTAATAATGTGGCCCGGTTTTCCACATTTATAACAAACTACATTGGCATAACTTGCTCCGACACTACTTGCTCCGCCATTACTCGTTCCGACACCATTTGTTCCTTTCGTTCTATTAACCCCTGGTCCGTAGACCTCACACTTCGCCGCGCTATGACCATTTCTTTTACACTTGTTGCAAAATTTGGTGCAGAACCCCGAGTGATACTTTTCACACCTTTGGCATAGCTGCTTCTGATTGTTGTTGTTGTTGCGGTTATTATTGTTGTTGGGATGATTGTTGTAGTTGCTGTTGCTGTTGTTGTTGTTGTTGTTGTTGTTGGGCCGTTTGTTGTAGTTGCGATTGATGTTGCGATTGTTGGGATAATTGTTGCGATTATTGTTGTAATTGCTGTTGTTGTTGTATTGGTGATTCTTATCACCGTTTTCCTCCCACTTTCTTTTGACTTGCTTCACATTGGTCTCTTCAGCAGTCTGTTCTTTAATTCTTTCTTCAATCTGGTTCACTAGTTTGTGAGCCATTCTACATGCCTGTTGTATGGAGGCGGGCTCGTGTGAACTTATATCTTCTTGGATTCTTTCCGGTAATCCTTTCACAAACGCGTCGATCTTCTCTTCCTCATCTTCGAATGCTCCCGGACACAATAGGCACAATTCTGTGAATCGTCTTTCGTACGTGGTAATATCAAATCCTTGGGTTCGTAACCCTCTAAGTTCTGTCTTGAGCTTATTGACTTCGGTTCTGGGACGGTACTTCTCGTTCATCAAGTGCTTGAATGCTGACCACGGTAGTGCGTACGCATCATCTTGTCCCACTTGCTCTAGATAGGTATTCCACCATGTTAACGCAGAACCTGTGAAGGTATGCGTAGCGTACTTCACTTTGTCCTCTTCAGTACACTTACTTATGGCAAACACCGATTCAACCTTCTCGGTCCACCGTTTCAATCCGATCGGTCCTTCGGTTCCATCAAATTCCAAAGGTTTGCAGGCAGTGAATTCTTTGTAGGTGCATCCTACACGATTTCCTGTACTGCTAGATCCAAGGTTATTGTTGGTATGTAGCGCAGCCTGTACTGCGGCTATGTTTGAAGCTAGAAAAGTACGGAATTCCTCTTCATTCATATTCACGGTGTGTCGAGTAGTCGGTGCCATTTCTTTCAAAATAGTTAAATGGAACAAGTTAATCATACAGAATATTAAGAGTAGTTAATAGTATTTCGTAGCATAATATGAACTCATTTATAAAAGCTTTTTCTTCATATTAGCGTTTTATAAGTTTAAATTCGGGTAGTACCTACCCGTTAAGTTCATACTTAGTAGCTAATATACAATTCAACTACTACAATTCTATATGAAAAACTGATTATAATAATATTTCGCGTTCAAACTTTTACACAATATTTTACAAACTTACAATACCGCTTATTTTACATATAGCATGAAATATAGCACACAATAAATTTGATACAAGATGGTTGTGAAGATAATTCTAGCTAGTACACAAGTCGTTCAGCAAAGGCAATAAAGACACGTAATTCATACGTCCAGAAACAAGTCATGCATTCTGGTTTTACTAGGACTACTTCCCATCCTTGGTCTTGTGGAACATAACCGTTATGGCCGTTGATAAGACAGCGTGTTGTAACTTCATCAAAGGGACGAGGGTTACGTAATGTCCAACAGTCCCGTAACAATCTAAAAACCTCATTTCTTACCCCAATTACCGACTCCGTCACTTGTGGGAACGTTTTGTTTAATAGTTGTAGCCCGATGTTCTTGTTCTCACTTTGGTGAGAAGCGAACATTACTAATCCGTAAGCATAACATGCTTCTTTATGTTGCATGTTAGCCACTTTTTCTAAATCACGAAGTCCAATATTCGGATATATTGAGTCAAAATAATTTCTTAACCCATTGCGTAAAATAGCATTTGGGTTCCCCGCAATATATGCGTCAAAGTAAACACATCGTAAGTTATGGATTTCCCAATGTGATATCCCCCATCTTCCGAACGAAAGCCTTTTATAAACCAAGGCATTCTTGGAACGTTCTTCGAATGTCTTACAAACTGATCTCGCCTTAAATAGTTGTGCCGAAGAATTCTGACCGACTCTAGACAAGATTTCATCAATCATGTCTCCGGGTAGGTCTCTTAAAATATTGGGTTGTCTATCCATTTTGTGTTTTTATACTGTAAAATAGACAAGAGTTAGATTCATAAAAAAAAATACTTATTAATACAAGCAATTTTTACATATATCATAAAACATAAGCACACTATATTACATATATTACACCACACGAATACAACTATCTTATTCCGACTCGCTTGTTTTTTCTTCTTCGGTTTTGGTTCTTTTTGCCAAGTTTCTAGGATATATGATGTTCCCCTAATACGAGCCGTCGTGATCCACATTGGTTTAGAAAAACCTGGTGGTTTAGAGGTTCCCGGGTCATTGTTACAACTTAAGGACTTTGGGGGTTGACGATACATATAAAGTTCATCGGGGTTGGAATTAGATTTCTCTATTTTTATGCCCTTTCCCTTATTATTTTCTTTTGCCTTTTTAAATTCAGTTGGGGTAATTTCTATAACATCATCGGAATTCTCGTCGGAATCCGATTCATCGGAGAATTGGTAATCCTCCCAATATTTTGCTTCCTTGGCGGAAACACCATTGACCATAATTAACCTTGGTCGGTTGGTTGAGGATTTTCTCTTACTTAACCGTTTTATTATTTCCCCCACCGGTTCTATTTCTTCATCCGGTTCCGATTCTTCTTCCGGTTCCGATTCTTCTTCCGGTTCCGACTCTTCTTCCGGTTCCTCTTAGGGAACTTGTGAATCAGTCCACGAATCATTCCAATTTACATTTGACTCTTCATTATTATTAGGTGAGTCAATGGGACTTGTTCTAGAGGTAGACATCTATCACATAATATCAAACGCGTTAAGAGATTAATATATCACATAATATTCACATGTTAAAAATATATATTTTCCAACAAAATTTGTTAAGCAATCATTTTTCAAGTAAACACGGTCGAAGTCTAGACTCACTAATGCATCCTAACAAACTCGATAAGACACACTAATGCAAAATTCTGGTTCTCTAAGACCAACGCTCGGATACCAACTGAAATGTCCCGTTCTTATTGATTAAAAACGTTCCATATTAATTGATTTCGTTGCGAGGTTTTGACCTCTATATGAGACGTTTTTCAAAGACTGCATTCATTTTAAAACAAACCATAACCTTTATTTCATCAATAAAGGTTTAAAAAGCTTTACGTAGATTATCAAATAATGATAATCTAAAATATCCTGTTTACACACGACCATTACATAATGGTTTACAATACAAATATGTTACAACAAAATAAGTTTCTTGAATGCAGTTTTTACACAATATCATACAAGCATGGACTCCAATTCTCGTCCTTATTTAAGTATGCGATAGCGGAAGCTCTTAATAATCACCTGAGAATAAACATGCTTAAAACGTCAACAAAAATGTTGGTGAGTTATAGGTTTAACCTATATATATCAAATCATAATAATAGACCACAAGATTTCATATTTCAATACACATCCCATACATAGAGATAAAAATCATTCATATGGTGAACACCTGGTAACCGACAATAACAAGATGCATATATAAGAATATCCCAATCATTCCGGGACACCCTTCGGATATGATATAAATTTCGAAGTACTAAAACATCCGGTACTTTGGATGGGGTTTGTTAGGCGCAATAGATCTATCTTTAGGATTCGCGTCAATTAGGGTGTCTGTTCCCTAATTCTAGATTACCAGACTTAATAAAAAGGGGCATATTCGATTTCGATAATTCAACCATAGAATGTAGTTTCACGTACTTGTGTCTATTTTGTAAATCATTTATAAAACCTGCATGTATTCTCATCCCAAAAATATTAGATTTTAAAAGTGGGAGTATAACTCACTTTCACAGATTTTTACTTCGTCGGGAAGTAAGACTTGGCCACTGTTGATTCACGAACCTATAACAATATATACATATATATTAAAGTATGTTCAAAATATATTTACAACACTTTTAATATATTTTGATGTTTTAAGTTTATTAAGTCAGCTGTCCTCGTTAGTAACCTATGACTAGTTGTCCACAGTTAGCTGTACAGAAATAAATCGATAAATATTATCTTGAATCAATCCACGACCCAGTGTATACGTATCTCAGTATTGATCACAACTCAAACTATATATATTTTGGAATCAACCTCAACCCTGTATAGCTAACTCCAACATTCACATATAGAGTGTCTATGGTTGTTCCGAAATATATATAGATGTGTCGACATGATAGGTCGAAACATTGTATACGTGTCTATGGTATCTCTAGATTACATAATATACAATACAAGTTGATTAAGTTATGGTTGGAATAGATTTGTTACCAATTTTCACGTAGCTAAAATGAGAAAAATTATCCAATCTTGTTTTACCCATAACTTCTTCATTTTAAATCCGTTTTGAGTGAATCAAATTGCTATGGTTTCATATTGAACTCTATTTTATGAATCTAAACAGAAAAAGTATAGGTTTATAGTCAGAAAAATAAGTTACAAGTCGTTTTTGTAAAGGTAGTCATTTCAGTCGAAAGAACGACGTCTAGATGACCATTTTAGAAAACATACTTCCACTTTGAGTTTAACCATAATTTTTGGATATAGTTTCATGTTCATAATAAAAATCATTTTCTCAGAATAACAACTTTTAAATCAAAGTTTATCATAGTTTTTAATTAACTAACCCAAAACAGCCCGCGGTGTTACTACGACGGCGTAAATCCGGTTTTACGGTGTTTTTCGTGTTTCCAGGTTTTAAATCATTAAGTTAGCATATCATATAGATATAGAACATGTGTTTAGTTGATTTTAAAAGTCAAGTTAGAAGGATTAACTTTTGTTTGCGAACAAGTTTAGAATTAACTAAACTATGTTCTAGTGATTACAAGTTTAAACCTTCGAATAAGATAGCTTTATATGTATGAATCGAATGATGTTATGAACATCATTACTACCTTAATTTCCTTGGATAAACCTACTGGAAAAGAGAAAAATGGATCTAGCTTCAATGGATCCTTGGATGGCTCGAAGTTCTTGAAGCAGAATCATGACACGAAAACAAGTTCAAGTAAGATCATCACTTGAAATAAGATTGTTATAGTTATAGAAATTGAACCAAAGTTTGAATATGATTATTACCTTGTATTAGAATGATAACCTACTGTAAGAAACAAAGATTTCTTGAGGTTGGATGATCACCTTACAAGATTGGAAGTGAGCTAGCAAACTTGAAAGTATTCTTGATTTTATGAAACTAGAACTTTTGGAATTTATGAAGAACACTTAGAACTTGAAGATAGAACTTGAGAGAGATCAATTAGATGAAGAAAATTGAAGAATGAAAGTGTTTGTAGGTGTTTTTGGTCGTTGGTGTATGGATTAGATATAAAGGATATGTAATTTTGTTTTCATGTAAATAAGTCATGAATGATTACTCATATTTTTGTAATTTTATGAGATATTTCATGCTAGTTGCCAAATGATGGTTCCCACATGTGTTAGGTGACTCACATGGGCTGCTAAGAGCTGATCATTGGAGTGTATATACCAATAGTACATACATCTAAAAGCTGTGTATTGTACGAGTACGAATACGGGTGCATACGAGTAGAATTGTTGATGAAACTGAACGAGGATGTAATTGTAAGCATTTTTGTTAAGTAGAAGTATTTTGATAAGTGTATTGAAGTCTTTCAAAAGTGTATAAATACATATTAAAACACTACATGTATATACATTTTAGCTGAGTCGTTAAGTCATCGTTAGTCGTTACATGTAAGTGTTGTTTTGAAACCTTTAGGTTAACGATCTTGTTAAATGTTGTTAACCCAATGTTTATAATATCAAATGAGATTTTAAATTATTATATTATCATGATATTAAGATGTACGAATATCTCTTAATATGATATATATACATTAAATGTCGTTACAACGATAAACGTTACATATATGTCTCGTTTCAAAATCATTAAGTTAGTAGTCTTGTTTTTACATATGTAGTTCATTGTTAATATAATTAATGATATGTTTACTTATCATAATATCATGTTAACTATATATATAACCATATATATGTCATCATATAGTTTTTTTACAAGTTTTAACGTTCGTGAATCACCGGTCAACTTGGGTGGTCAATTGTCTATATGAAACCTATTTCAATTAATCAAGTCTTAACAAGTTTGATTGCTTAACATGTTGGAAACATTTAATCATGTAAATATCAATCTCAATTAATATATATAAACATGGAAAAGTTCGGGTCACTACAATAATCGGTATGGACTGGTTGAAAGAAGTGAAAGCAGAGATCGTTAGTTACAAAAATGTAATTCGCATTATACGAGAAAAAGGAAACCCTTAATGGTGTACGGAGAAAAGGGCAACACGAAGCTACATCTTATTAGTAATTTGAAGGCACAAAAACTAATAAGAAAATGTTGCTATGCTGTTCTAGCACACGTCGAGAAAGTACAAACTGAAGAAAAGAGCATCAATGATGTTCCCGTCGCAAAAGAATTTCCCGATGTATTTCCGAAAGAATTATCGGGATTACCCCCACATCGATCCGTTGAATTTCAAATAGATCTTGTACCAGGAGCTGCACCAATAGCTCGTGCTCCTTACAGACTCGCACCCAGCGAGATGAAAGAACTGCAAAGCCAATTACAAGAACTTTTAGAGCGTGGTTTCATTCGACCAAGCACATCACCGTGGGGAGCTCTTGTTTTGTTTGTCAAGAAGAAAGATGGTACATTCAGGTTGTGTATCGACTACCGAGAGTTGAACAAACTTACTATCAAGAACTGCTACCCACTACAGAGAATCGACTACTTATTTGATCAACTACAAGGATCGTCTGTCTATTCAAAGATTAACTTACGTTCCGGGTATCATCAAATGCGGGTGAAAGAAGATGATATTCCAAAGACTGCTTTCAGAACACGTTACGGTCATTACGAGTTTATGGTCATGCCGTTTGGTTTAACTAATGCACCACCTGTGTTCATGGACCTTATAAACCGAGTGTGTGGACCATACCTTGACAAGTTTGTCATTGTTTTCATTGATAACATACTTATTTACTCAAAGAATGACCAAGAACACGGTGAACATTTGAGAAAGGTGTTAGAAGTATTGAGGAAGGAAGACTTGTACGCTAAGTTTTCAAAGTGTGCATTTTGGTTGGAAGATGTTCAATTCCTCGATCACATAGTGAACAAAGAAGGTATTAAGGTGGATCCGGCAAAGATAGAAACTGTTGAAAAGTGGGAAACCCCGAAAACTCCGAAACACATACGCCAGTTTTTAGGACTAGCTGGTTACTACATAAGGTTCATCCAAGACTTTTCCAGAATAGAAAAACCCTTGACTGCATTAACGCATAAAGGAAAGAAATTTGAATGGAATGATGAACAAGAGAAAGCGTTTCAGTTATTGAAGAAAAAGCTAACTACGGCACCTATATTGTCATTGCCTGAAGGGAATGATGATTTTGTGATTTATTGTGACGCATCAAAGCAAGGTCTCGGTTGTGTATTAATGCAACAAACGAAGGTGATTGCTTATGTGTCTAGACAATTGAAGATTCACGAACAAAATTATACGACGCATGATTTGGAATTAGGCGCAGTTGTTTTTGCATTAAAGACTTGGAGGAACTACTTACATGGGGTCAAAAGTATTATATATACCAACCACAAAAGTCTTCAACACATATTTAATCAGAAACAACTGAATATGAGGAAGCGTAGGTGGATTGAATTGTTGAATGATTATGACTTTGAGATTCGTTACCACCCGGGGAAGGCAAATGTGGTAGCCGACGCCTTGAGCAGGAAGGACAGAGAACCCATTCGAGTAAAATCTATGAATATAATGATTCACAATAACCTTACTACTCAAATAAAGGAGGCGCAACAAGGAGTTTTAAAAGAGGGAAATTTAAAGGATGAAATACCCAAAGGATCGGAGAAGCATCATAATATTCGAGAAGATGGAACCCGGTATAGGGCTAAAAGGATTTGGGTACCAAAATTTGGAGATATGAGAGAAATGGTACTTAGAGAAGCTCATAAAACCAGATACTCAATACATCCTGGAACGGGGAAGATGTACAAGGATCTCAAGAAACCTTTTTGGTAGCCGGGTATGAAAGTCGATGTTGCTAAATACGTAGGAGAATGTTTGACGTGTTCTAAGGTCAAAGCTGAGCATCAGAAACCATCAGGTCTACTTCAACAACCCAAAATCCCGGAATGGAAATGGGAAAATATTACCATGGATTTCATCACTAAATTGCCAAGGACTGCAAGTGGTTTTGATACTATTTGGGTAATAGTTGATCGTCTCACCAAATCAGCACACTTCCTGCCAATAAGAGAAGATGACAAGATGGAGAAGTTATCACGACTGTATTTGAAGGAAGTCATCTCCAGACATGGAATACCAATCTCTATTATCTCTGATAGGGATGGCAGATTTATTTCATGATTCTGGCAGACATTACAGCAAGCATTAGGAACTCGTCTAGACATGAGTACTGCCTATCATCCACAAACTGATGGGCAGAGCGAAAGGACGATACAAACACTTGAAGACATGCTACGAGCATGTGTTATTGATTTCGGAAACAGTTGGGATCGACATCTACCTTTAGCAGAATTTTCCTACAACAACAGCTACCATTCAAGCATTGAGATGGCGCCGTTTGAAGCACTTTATGGTAGAAAGTGCAGGTCTCCGATTTGTTGGAGTGAAGTTGGGGATAGACAGATTACAGGTCCTGAGATAATACAAGAAACTACTGAGAAGATCATCCAAATTCAACAACGGTTGAAAACCGCCCAAAGTCGACAAAAGAGCTACGCTGACATTAAAAGAAAAGATATAGAATTTGAATTTGGAGAGATGGTCATGCTTAAAGTTGCACCTTGGAAAGGTGTTGTTCGATTTGGTAAACGAGGGAAAGTAAATCCAAGGTATATCGGACCATTCAAGATTATTGATCGTGTCGGACCAGTAGCTTACCGACTTGAGTTACCTCAACAACTCGCGGCTGTACATAACACGTTCCACGTCTCGAATTTGAAGAAATGTTTTGCTAAAGAAGATCTCACTATTCCATTAGATGAAATCCAAATCAACGAAAAACTTCAATTCATCGAAGAACCCGTCGAAATAATGGATCGTGAGGTTAAAAGACTTAAGCAAAATAAGATACCAATTGTTAAGGTTCGATGGAATGCTCGTAGAGGACCCGAGATCACATGGGAACAAGAAGATCAGATGAAGAAGAAATACCCGCATTTATTTCCAGAAGATACGTCAACACCTCCAACTGCTTAAAATTTCGGGACGAAATTTATTTAACAGGTAGGTACTGTAGTGACCCGAACTTTTCCATGTTTATATATATATATATTAAATGAAATTGTTATTTACATGATTAAGTGTTTCCAACATATTAAGCAATCAAACTTGTTAAGACTTGATTAATTGAAATAGGTTTCATATAGACAATTGACCACCCAAGTTGACCGGTGATTCACGAACGTTAAAACTTGTAAAAACTATATGATGACATATATATGGTTATATATATAGTTAAAATGATATTGTAATAAGTAAACATATCATTAAGTATATTAATAATGAACTACATATGTAAAAACAAGACTACTAACTTAATGATTTTGAAACGAGACATATATGTAAGGATTATCGTTGTAACAACATTTAATGTATATATATCATATTAAGAGATATTCGTACATCATAATATCATGATAATATAATAATTTAAAATCTCATTTGATATTATAAACATTAGGTTAACAACATTTAACAAGATCGTTAACCTAAAGGTTTCAAAACAACACTTACATGTAACGACTAACGATGACTTAACGACTCAGTTAAAATGTATATGCATGTAGTGTTTTAATATGTATTCATACACTTTTGAAAGACTTCAAGACACTTATCAAAATACTTCTACTTAACAAAAATGCTTACAATTACATCCTCGTTCAGTTTCATCAACAATTCTACTCGTATGCACCCGTATTCGTACTCGTACAATACACAGCTTTTAGATGTATGTACTATTGGTATATACACTCCAATGATCAGCTCTTAGCAGCCCATGTGAGTTACCTAACACATGTGGGAACCATAATTTGGCAACTAGCATGAAATATCTCATAAAATTACAAAAATATGAGTAATCATTCATGACTTATTTACATTAAAACAAAATTACATATCCTTTATATCTAATCCATACACCAACGACCAAAAACACCTACAAACACTTTCATTATTCAATTTTCTTCATCTAATTGATCTCTCTTAAGTTCTATCTTCAAGTTCTAAGTGTTCTTCATAAATTCTACAAGTTCTAGTTTCATAAAATCAAGAATACTTCCAAGTTTGCTAGCTTACTTCCAATCTTGTAGAGTGATCATCCAACCTCAAGAAATCTTTCTTATTTACAGTAAGATATCTTTCTAATACAATGTAATACTCATATTCAAACTTTGATTCAATTTCTATAACTATAACAATCTTATTTCGAGTGAAAATCTTACTTGAACAGTTTTCGTGTCATGATTCTGCTTCAAGAACTTTCGAGCCATCCAAGGATCCTTTGAAGCTAGATCCATTTTTCTCATTTCCAGTAGCTTTATTCAGAAAACTTGAGGTAGTAATGATGTTCATAACATCATTCGATTCATACATATAAAGCTATCTTATTCGAAGGTTTAAACTTGTAATCACTAGAACATAGTTTAGTTAATTCTAAACTTGTTCGCAAACAAAAGTTAATCCTTCTAACTTGACTTTTAAAATCAACTAAACACATGTTCTATATCTATATGATATGCTAACTTAATGATTTAAAACCTGGAAACACGAAAAACACCGTAAAACCGGATTTACGCCGTCGTAGTAACACCGCGGGCTGTTTTGGGTTAGTTAATTAAAAACTATGATAATGGTCATCCTTTAAAAAAAGTGGAAGTATGTTTTCTAAAATGGTCATCTAGACGTCGTTCTTTTGACTGAAATGACTACCTTTAAAAAAACAATGTATAACTTATAGTGCTAACTATAAACCTATACTTTTTCTGTTTAGATTCATAAAATAGAGTTCAATATGAAACCATAGCAATTTGATTCACTCAAAACGGATTTAAAATGAAGAAGTTTTGGGTAAAACAAGATTGGATAATTTTTCTTGTTGTAGCAACGTGAAAATTGGTAACAAATCTATATTAATCATATCCTAGCTAACTTATATTGTATTATACATGTATTCTAATATATTATGTAATCTTGGGATACCATAGACATGTATGCAAATGTTTTGACATATCATATCGACCCATGTGTATATATTATTTGGAACAACCATAGACACTCTATATGCAGTAATGTGGGAGTTAGCTATACAGGGTTGAGGTTGATTCCAAAAATATATATACCTTGAGTTGTGATCTAGCCTGAGATGTGTATACACTGGGTCGTGGATTGATTCAAGATAATATATATATCAATTTTTTTCTGTACATCTAACGTTGGACAACTAGTTGTAGGTTACTAACGAGGACTGCTGACTTAATAAACTTAAAACATCAAAATATATTAAAAGTGTTGTAAATATATTTTAAATATACTTTGATATATATGTACATATTTATTATAGGTTCGTGAATCGACCGGTGGCCAAGTCTTACTTCCCGACGAAGTAAAAATCTGTGAAAGTGAGTTATAGTCCCACTTTTAAAATCTAATATTTTTGGGATGAGAATACATGCAGGTTTTATAAATGATTTACAAAATAGACACAAGTACATGAAACTACATTCTATGGTTGAATTATCGAAATCGAATATGCCCTTTTTTATTAAGTCTGGTAATCTAAGAATTGGGGAACAGACACCCTAATTGACGCGAATCCTAAAGATAGACCTATTGGGTCTAACAAACCCCATCCAAAGTACCGGATGCTTTAGTACTTTGAAATTTATATCATATCCGAAGGGTGTCCCGGATTGATGGGGATATTCTTATATATGCATCTTGTTAATGTTGGTTACCAGGTGTTCACCATATGAATGATTTTTATCTCTATGTATGGGATGTATATTGAAATATGAAATCTTGTGGTCTATTGTTACGATTTGATATATATAGGTTAAACCTATAACTCACCAACATTTTTGTTGACGTTTAAAGCATGTTTATTCTCAGGTTAAATTAAGAGCTTCCGCTGTTGCATACTAAAATAAGGACAAGATTTGGAGTCTATGTTTGTATGATATTATGTAAAAACTGCATTCAAGAAACATATGTCGATGTAATATATTTCTATTGTAAACCTTTATTGATAAAATAAAGGTTATGGTTGTTTTAAAAATGAATGCAGTCTTTGAAAAACGTCTCATATAGAGGTCAAAACTGTAGTGACCTGAACTTTTCCATGTTTATATATATTAATTGAGATTGATATTTACATGATTAAATGTTTTCAACATGTTAAGCAATCAAACTTGTTAAGACTTGATTAATTGAAATATGTTTCATATAGACAATTGACCACCCAAGTTGACCGGTGATTCACGAACGTTAAAACTTGTAAAAACTATATGATGACATATATATGGATATATATATAGTTAACATGATACTATGATAAGTAAACATATCATTAAGTATATTAACAATGAACTACATATGTAAAAACAAGACTACTAACTTAATGATTTTTAAACGAGACATATATGTAACGATTATCGTTGTAAAGACATTTAATGTATATATATCATATTAAGATATATTCATACATGATAATATCATGATAATATAATAATTTAAAATCTCATTTGATATTATAAACATTGGGTTAACAACATTTAACAAGATCGTTAACCTAAAGGTTTCAAAACAACACTTACATGTAACGACTAACGATGACTTAACGACTCAGTTAAAATGTATATACATGTAGTGTTTTAATATGTATTTATACACTTTTGAAAGACTTCAATACACTTATCAAAATACTTCTACTTAACAAAAATGCTTACAATTACATCCTCGTTCAGTTTCATCAACAATTCTACTCGTATGCACCCGTATTCGTACTCGTACAATACACAGCTTTTAGATGTATGTACTATTGGTATATACACTCCAATGATCAGCTCTTAGCAGCCCATGTGAGTCACCTAACACATGTGGGAACCATCATTTGGAAACTAGCATGAAATATCTCATAAAATTACAAAAATATGAGTAATCATATATGACTTATTTACATGAAAACAAAATTACATATCCTTTATATCTAATCCATACACCAACGACCAAAAACACCTAAAAACACTTTCATTCTTCAATTTTCTTCATCTAATTGATCTCTCTCAAGTTCTATCTTCAAGTTCTAAGTGTTCTTCATAAATTCCAAAAGTTCTAGTTTCATAAAATCAAGAATACTTTCAAGTTTGCTAGCTCACTTCCAATCTTGTAAGGTGATCATCCAACCTCAAGAAATCTTTGTTTCTTACAGTAGGTTATCATTCTAATACAAGGTAATAATCATATTCAAACTTTGGTTCAATTTCTATAACTATAACAATCTTATTTCAAGTGATGATCTTACTTGAACTTGTTTTCGTGTCATGATTCTGCTTCAAGAACTTCGAGCCATCCAAGGATCCATTGAAGCTAGATCCATTTTTCTCTTTTCCAGTAGGTTTATCCAAGGAACTTAAGGTAGTAATGATGTTCATAACATCATTCGATTCATACATATAAACCTATCTTATTCGAAGGTTTAAACTTGTAATCACTAGAACATAGTTTAGTTAATTCTAAACTTGTTCGCAAACAAAAGTTAATCCTTCTAACTTGACTTTTAAAATCAACTAAACACATGTTCTATATCTATATGATATGCTAACTTAATGATTTAAAACCTGGAAATACGAAAAACACCGTAAAACCGGATTTACGCCGTCGTAGTAACACCGCGGGCTGTTTTGGGTTAGTTAATTAAAAACTATGATAAACTTTGATTTAAAAGTTGTTATTCTGAGAAAATGATTTTTATTATGAACATGAAACTATATCCAAAAATTATAGTTAAACTCAAAGTGGAAGTATGTTTTCTAAAATGGTCATCTAGACGTCGTTCTTTCGACTGAAATGACTACCTTTACAAAAACGACTTGTAACTTATTTTTCCGACTATAAATATATACTTTTTCTGTTTAGATTCATAAAATAGAGTTCAATATGAAACCATAGCAATTTGATTCACTCAAAACGGATTTAAAATGAAGAAGTTATGGGTAAAACAAAATTGGATAATTTTTCTCATTTTAGCTACGTGAAAATTGGTAACAAATCTATTCCAACCATAACTTAATCAACTTGTATTGTATATTATGTAATCTTGAGATACCATAGACACGTATATAATGTTTCGACCTATCATGTCGACACATCTATATATATTTCGGAACAACCATAGACACTCTATATGTGAATGTTGGAGTTAGCTATACAGGGTTGAGGTTGATTCCAAAATATATATAGTTTGAGTTGTGATCAATACTGAGATACGTATACACTGGGTCGTGGATTGATTCAAGATAATATTTATCGATTTATTTCTGTACATCTAACTGTGGACAACTAGTTGTAGGTTACTAACGAGGACAGCTGACTTAATAAACTTAAAACATCAAAATATATTAAAAGTGTTGTAAATATATTTTGAACATACTTTGATATATATGTATATATTGTTATAGGTTCGTGAATCAACCAGTGGCCAAGTCTTACTTCCCGACGAAGTAAAAATCTGTGAAAGTGAGTTATAGTCCCACTTTTAAAATCTAATATTTTTGGGATGAGAATACATGCAGGTTTTATAAATGATTTACAAAATAGACACAAGTACGTGAAACTACATTCTATGGTTGAATTATCGAAATCGAATATGCCCCTTTTTATTAAGTCTGGTAATCTAAGAATTAGGGAACAGACACCCTAATTGACGCGAATCCTAAAGATAGATCTATCGGGCCCAACAAGCCCCAACCAAAGTACCGGATGCTTTAGTACTTCGAAATTTATATCATATCCGAAGGGTATCCCGGAATGATGGGGATATTCTTATATATGCATCTTGTTAATGTCGGTTACCAGGTGTTCACCATATGAATGACTTTTATCTCTATGTATGGGATGTGTATTGAAATATGAAATCTTGTGGTCTATTATTATGATTTGATATATATAGGTTAAACCTATAACTCACCAACATTTTTGTTGACGTTTTAAGCATGTTTATTCTCAGGTGATTATTAAGAGCTTCCGCTGTCGCATACTTAAATAAGGAAGAGATTTGGAGTCCATGTTTGTATGATATTGTGTAAAAACTGCATTCAAGAAACTTATTTTGTTGTAACATATTTGTATTGTAAACCATTATGTAATGGTCGTGTGTAAACAGGATATTTTAGATTATCATTATTTGATAATCTACGTAAAGCTTTTTAAACCTTTATTGATGAAATAAAGGTTATGGTTTGTTTTAAAATGAATGCAGTCTTTGAAAAACGTCTCATATAGAGGTCAAAACCTCGCAACGAAATCAATTAATATGGAACGTTTTTAATCAATAAGAACGGGACATTTCAGTTGGTATCCGAGCGTTGGTCTTAGAGAACCAGAAAATTTGCATTAGTGTGTCTTATAGAGTTTGTTAGGATGCATTAGTGAGTCTGGACTTCGACCGTGTTTTCTTTAAAAATGATTGCTTAACATTTTTGTTGGAAACTATATATTTTTAACATATGAATATTATGTGATATATTAATCTCTTATCGTGTTTGATATTATGTGATAGATGTCTACCTCTAGAACAAGTCCCATTGACTCACCTAATAATAATGAAGAGTCAAATGTAAATTGGAATGATTCGTGGACTGATTCACAAGTTCCCGAAGAGGAACCGAAAGAAGAGTCGGAATCGGAAGAAGAATCGGAACCGGAAGAAGAATCGGAACCGGAAGAAGAAATAGAACCGGTGGGGGAAATAATAAAACGGTTAAGTAAAAGAGAATCCTCAACCAACCGACCAAGGTTAATTATGGTCAATGGTGTTTCCTCCAAGGAAGCAAAATATTGGGAGGATTACCAATTCTCCGATGAATCGGATTCTAACGAGAATTCCGATGATGTTATAGAAATTACCCCAACTGAATTTAAAAAGGCAAAAGAAAATAATAAGGGAAAGGGCATAAAAATACAGAAATCTAATTCCAACCCCGATGCACTTTATATGTATCGTCAACGCCCGAAGTCCTTAAGTTGTAACAATGACCCGGGAACCTCTAAACCACCAGGTTTTTCTAAACCAATGTGGACAACGACGGCTCGTATTAGGGGAACATCATATATCCCTAGAAACTTGGCAAAACGAACCAAAACCGAAGAAGAAGAAACGAGCGAGTCGGAATAAGATAGTTGTATTCGTGTGGTGTAATATATGTAATATAGTGTTCTTATGCTTTATGATATATGTAAAAATTGCTTGTATTAATAAGTATTTTTTTATGAATCTAACTCTTGTCTATTTTACAGTTTAAAAACACAAAATGGATAGACAACCCAATATTTTAAGAGACCTACCCGGAGACATGATTGATGAAATCTTGTCTAGAGTCGGCCAGAATTCCTCGGCACAACTATTTAAGGCGAGATCAGTTTGTAAGACATTCGAAGAACGTTCCAAGAATGTCTTGGTTTATAAGAGACTTTCGTTTGAAAGATGGGGGATATCACATTGGGAAACCCATAAGTTACGATGTGTTTACTTTGACGCATATATTGCGGGGAACCCAAATGCTATTTTACGCAACGGGTTAAGAAATTATTTTGACTCAATATATCCGAATATTGGACTTCGTGATTTAGAAAAAGCGGCTAACATGCAACATAAAGAAGCATGTTATGCTTACGGATTAGTAATGTTCGCTTCTCACCAAAGTGAGAACAAGAACATCGGGCTACAACTATTAAACAAAACGTTTCCACAAGTGACGGAGTCGGTAATTGGGGTAAGAAATGAGGTTTTTAGATTATTACGGGACTGTTGGACATTACGTAACCCTCGTCCCTTTGACGACGTTACAACACGCTATCTTATCAACGGCCATAACGGTTATGTTGCACAAGACCAAGGATGGGAAGTAGTCCTAGTAAAACCAGAATTCATGACTTGTTTCTGGACGTATGAATTACGTGTCTTTATTGCCTTTGTTGAACGACTTGTGTACTAGCTAGAATTATCTTCACAACTATCTTGTATCAAAGTTATTGTGTGCTATATTTCATGCTTTATGTAAAATAAGCGGTATTGTAAGTTTGTAAAATATTGTATAAAAGTTTGAACGCGAAATATTATTATAATCAGTTTTTCATATAGAATTGTAGTAGTTGAATTGTATATTAGCTACTAAGTGTGAACTTAACGGGTAGGTACTACCCGAATTTAAACTTATAAAACGCTAATATGAAGAAAAAGCTTTTATAAATGAGTTCATATTATGCTACGAAATACTATTAACTACTCTTAATATTCTGTATGATTAACTTGTTCCATTTAACTATTTTGAAGGAAATGGCACCGACTACTCGACACACCGTGAATATGAATGAAGAGGAATTCCGTACTTTTCTAGCTTCAAACATAGCCGCAGTACAGGCTGCGCTACATACCAACAATAACCTTGGATCTAGCAGTACAGGAAATCGTGTAGGATGCACCTACAAAGAATTCACTGCCTGCAAACCTTTGGAATTTGATGGAACCGAAGGACCGATCGGATTGAAACGGTGGACCGAGAAGGTCGAATCGGTGTTTGCCATAAGTAAGTGTACTGAAGAGGACAAAGTAAAGTACGCTACGCATACCTTCACAGGTTCTGCGTTAACATGGTGGAATACCTATCTAGAGCAAGTGGGACAAGACGATGCGTACGCACTACCGTGGTCAGCATTCAAGCACTTGATGAACGAGAAGTACCGTCCCAGAACCGAGGTCAATAAGCTCAAGATAGAACTTAGAGGGTTACGAACCCAAAGATTTTATATTACCACGTACGAAAGACGATTCACAGAATTGTGCCTATTGTGTCCGGGAGCATTCGAAGATGAGGAAGAGAAGATCGACGCGTTTGTGAAAGGATTACCGGAAAGAATCCAAGAAGATATAAGTTCACACGAGCCCGCCTCCATACAACAGGCATGTAGAATGGCTCACAAACTCGTGAACCAAATTGAAGAAAGAATTAAAGAACAGACTGCTGAAGAGGCCAATGTGAAGCAAGTCAAAAGAAAGTGGGAGGAAAACGGTGATAAGAATCACCAATACAACAACAACAGCAATTACAACAATAATCGCAACAATTACCCCAACAATCGCAACATCAATCGTAACTACAACAAACGACCCAACAACAACAACAACAAAAACAACAGCAACTACAACAATCATCCCAACAACAATAATAACCGCAACAACAACAACAATCAGAAGCAGCTATGCCAAAGGTGTGAAAAGAATCACTCGGGGTTCTGCACCAAATTTTGCAACAAGTGTAAAAGAAATGGTCATAGCGCGGTGAAGTGTGAGGTCTACGGACCAGGGGTTAATAGAACGAAAGGAACAAATGGTGTCGGAACGAGTAATGGCGGAGCAAGTAGTGTCGGAGCAAGTTATGCCAATGTAGTTTGTTATAAATGTGGAAAACCGGGCTACATTATTAGAAATTTCCCGAACCAGGAGAACACGAATGGACAAGGCCGTGGAAGAGTTTTCAATATTAATGCGGCAGAGGCACAGGAAGACCCGGAGCTTGTTACGGGTACGTTTCTTATTGACAATAAATCTGCTTACGTTTTATTTGATTCGGGTGCGGATAGAAGCTATACGAGTAGAGATTTTTGTGCTAAATTAACTTGTCCATTGACGCCTTTGGATAGTAAATTTTTACTCGAATTAGCAAATGGTAAATTAATTTCAGCAGATAATATATGTCGGAATCGAGAAATTAAACTGGTTAGCGAAACATTTAAGATTGATTTGATACCAGTAGAGTTAGGGAGTTTTGATGTGATAATCGGTATGGACTGGTTGAAAGAAGTGAAAGCGGAGATCGTTTGTTACAAAAATGCAATTCGCATTATACGAGAAAAAGGAAAACCCTTAATGGTGTACGGAGAAAAGGGCAACACGAAGCTACATCTTATTAGTAATTTGAAGGCACAAAAACTAATAAGAAAAGGTTGCTATGCTGTTCTAGCACACGTCGAGAAAGTACAAACTGAAGAAAAGAGCATCAATGATGTTCCCGTCGCAAAAGAATTTCCTGATGTATTTCCGAAAGAATTACCGGGATTACCTCCACATCGATCTGTTGAATTTCAAATAGATCTTGTACCAGGAGCTGCACCAATAGCTCGTGCTCCTTACAGACTCGCACCCAGCGAGATGAAAGAACTGCAAAGCCAATTACAAGAACTTTTAGAGCGTGGTTTAATTCGACCAAGCACATCACCGTGGGGAGCTCCTGTTTTATTTGTCAAGAAGAAAGATGGTGCATTCAGGTTGTGTATCGACTATCGAGAGTTGAACAAACTTACCATCAAGAACCGCTACCCACTACCGAGAATCGACGACTTATTTGATCAACTACAAGGCTCGTCTATTTATTCAAAGATTGACTTACGTTCCGGGTATCATCAAATGCGGGTGAAAGAAGATGATATTCCAAAGACTGCTTTCAGAACACGTTACGGTCATTACGAGTTTATGGTCATGCCGTTTGGTTTAACTAATGCACCAGCTGTGTTCATGGACCTTATGAACCGAGTGTGTGGACCATACCTTGACAAGTTTGTCATTGTTTTCATTGATGACATACTTATTTACTCAAAGAATGACCAAGAACACGGTGAACATTTGAGAAAGGTGTTAGAAGTATTGAGGAAGGAAGAATTGTACACTAAGTTTTCAAAGTGTGCATTTTGGTTGGAAGAAGTTCAATTCCTCGGTCACATAGTGAACAAAGAAGGTATTAAGGTGGATCCAGCATAGATAGAAACTGTCGAAAAGTGGGAAACCCCAAAAACTCCGAAACACATACGCCAATTTTTAGGACTAGCTGGTTACTACAGAAGGTTCATCCAAGACTTTTCCAGAATAGCAAAACCCTTGACTGCATTAACGCATAAAGGAAAGAAATTTGAATGGAATGATGAACAAGAGAAAGCGTTTCAGTTATTGAAGAAAAAGCTAACTACGGCACCTATATTGTCATTGCCTGAAGGGAATGATGATTTTGTGATTTATTGTGACGCATCAAAGCAAGGTCTCGGTTGTGTATTAATGCAACGAACGAAGGTGATTGCTTATGCGTCTAGACAATTGAAGATTCACGAACAAAATTATACGACGCATGATTTGGAATTAGGAGCGGTTGTTTTTGCATTAAAGACTTGGAGGCACTACTTATATGGGGTCAAAAGTATTATATATACCGACCACAAAAGTCTTCAACACATATTTAATCAGAAACAACTGAATATGAGGCAGCGTAGGTGGATTGAATTATTGAATGATTACGACTTTGAGATTCGTTACCAACCGGGGAAGGCAAATGTGGTAGCCGATGCCTTGAGCAGGAAGGACAGAGAACCCATTCGAGTAAAATCTATGAATATAATGATTCATAATAACCTTACTACTCAAATAAAGGAGGCGCAACAAGGAGTTTTAAAAGAGGAAAATTTAAAGGATGAAATACCCAAAGGATCGGAAAAGCATCTTAATATTCGGGAAGACGGAACCCGGTATAGGGCTGAAAGGATTTGGGTACCAAAATTTGGAGATATGAGAGAAATGGTACTTAGAGAAGCTCATAAAACCAGATACTCAATACATCCTGGAACGGGGAAGATGTACAAGGATCTCAAGAAACATTTTTGGTGGCCGGGTATGAAAGCCGATGTTGCTAAATACGTAGGAGAATGTTTGACGTGTTCTAAGGTCAAGGCTGAGCATCAGAAACCATCAGGTCTACTTCAACAACCCGAAATCCCGGAATGGAAATGGGAAAACATTACCATGGATTTCATCACTAAATTGCCAAGGACTGCAAGTGGTTTTGATACTATTTGGGTAATAGTTGACCGTCTCACCAAATCAGCACACTTCTTTCCAATAAGAGAAGATGACAAGATGGAGAAGTTAGCACGACTGTATTTGAAGGAAGTCATCTCCAGACATGGAATACCAATCTCTATTATCTCTGATAGGGATGGCAGATTTATTTCAAGATTCTGGCAGACATTACAGCAAGCATTAGGAACTCGTCTAGACATGAGTACTGCCTATCATCCACAAACTGATGGGCAGAGCGAAAGGATGATACAAACGCTTGAATACATGCTACGAGCATGTGTTATTGATTTCGGAAACAGTTGGGATCGACATCTACCGTTAGCAGAATTTTCCTACAACAACAGCTACCATTCAAGCATTGAGATGGCGCCGTTTGAAGCACTTTATGGTAGAAAGTGTAGGTCTCTGATTTGTTGGAGTGAAGTGGGGGATAGACAGATTACGGGTCCGGAGATTATACAAGAAACTACAGAGAAGATCATCCAAATTCAACAACGGTTGAAAACCGCCCAAAGTCGACAAAAGAGCTACGCTGACATTAAAAGAAAAGATATAGAATTTGAAATTGGAGAGATGGTCATGCTTAAAGTTGCACCTTGGAAAGGCGTTGTTCGATTTGGTAAACGAGGGAAATTAAATCCAAGGTATATTGGACCATTCAAGATTATTGATCGTATCGGACCAGTAGCTTACCGACTAGAGTTACCTCAACAACTCGCGGCTGTACATAACACTTTCCACGTCTCGAATTTAAATAAATGTTTTGCTAAAGAAGATCTCACTATTCTGTTAGATGAAATCCAAATCAACGAAAAACTTCAATTCATCGAAGAACCCGTCGAAATAATGGATCGTGAGGTTAAAAGACTTAAGCAAAACAAGATACCAATTGTTAAGGTTCGATGGAATGCTCGTAGAGGACCCGAGTTTACCTGGGAGCATGAAGATCAGATGAAGAAGAAATACCCGCATCTATTTCCAGAAGATTCGTCAACACCTTCAACAGCTTAAAATTTCGGGACGAAATTTATTTAACGGGTAGGTACTGTAGTGACCCGAACTTTTCCATGTTTATATATATTAATTGAGATTGATATTTACATGATTAAATGTTTCCAACATGTTAAGCAATCAAACTTGTTAAGACTTGATTAATTGAAATATGTTTCATATAGACAATTGACCACCCAAGTTGACCGGTGATTCACGAACGTTAAAACTTGTAAAAACTATATGATGACATATATATGGATATATATATAGTTAACATGATACTATGATAAGTAAACATATCATTAAGTATATTAACAATGAACTACATATGTAAAAACAAGACTACTAACTTAATGATTTTTAAACGAGACATATATGTAACGATTATCGTTGTAAAGACATTTAATGTATATATATCATATTAAGATATATTCATACATGATAATATCATGATAATATAATAATTTAAAATCTCATTTGATATTATAAACATTGGGTTAACAACATTTAACAAGATCGTTAACCTAAAGGTTTCAAAACAACACTTACATGTAACGACTAACGATGACTTAACGACTCAGTTAAAATGTATATACATGTAGTGTTTTAATATGTATTTATACACTTTTGAAAGACTTCAATACACTTATCAAAATACTTCTACTTAACAAAAATTCTTACAATTACATCCTCGTTCAGTTTCATCAACAATTCTACTCGTATGCACCCGTATTCGTACTCGTACAATACACAGCTTTTAGATGTATGTACTATTGGTATATACACTCCAATGATCAGCTCTTAGCAGCCCATGTGAGTCACCTAACACATGTAGGAACCATCATTTGGCAACTAGCATGAAATATCTCATAAAATTACAAAAATATGAGTAATCATTCATGACTTATTTACATGAAAACAAAATTACATATCCTTTATATCTAATCCATACACCAACGACCAAAAACACCTACAAACACTTTCATTCTTCAATTTTCTTCATCTAATTGATCTCTCTCAAGTTCTATCTTCAAGTTCTAAGTGTTCTTCATAAATTCCAAAAGTTCTAGTTTCATAAAATCAAGAATACTTTCAAGTTTGCTAGCTCACTTCCAATCTTGTAAGGTGATCATCCAACCTCAAGAAATCATTGTTTCTTACAGTAGGTTATCATTCTAATACAAGGTAATAATCATATTCAAACTTTGGTTCAATTTCTATAACTATAACAATCTTATTTCAAGTGATGATCTTACTTGAACTTGTTTTCGTGTCATGATTCTGCTTCAAGAACTTCGAGCCATCCAAGGATCCATTGAAGCTAGATCCATTTTTCTATTTTCCAGTAGGTTTATCCAAGGAACTTAAGGTAGTAATGATGTTCATAACATCATTCGATTCATACATATAAAGCTATCTTATTCGAAGGTTTAAACTTGTAATCACTAGAACATAGTTTAGTTAATTCTAAACTTGTTCGCAAACAAAAGTTAATCCTTCTAACTTGGCTTTTAAAATCAACTAAACACATGTTCTATATCTATATGATATGCTAACTTAATGATTTAAAACCTGGAAACACGAAAAACACCGTAAAACCGGATTTACGCCGTCGTAGTAACACCGCGGGCTGTTTTGGGTTAGTTAATTAAAAACTATGATAAACTTTGATTTAAAAGTTGTTATTCTGAGAAAATGATTTTTATTATGAACATGAAACTATATCCAAAAATTATGGTTAAACTCAAAGTGGAAGTATGTTTTCTAAAATGGTCATCTAGACGTCGTTCTTTCGACTGAAATGACTACCTTTACAAAAACGACTTGTAACTTATTTTTCCGACTATAAACCTATACTTTTTCTGTTTAGATTCATAAAATAGAGTTCAATATGAAACCATAGCAATTTGATTCACTCAAAACGGATTTAAAATGAAGAAGTTATGGGTAAAACAAAATTGGATAATTTTTCTCATTTTAGCTACGTGAAAATTGGTAACAAATCTATTCCAACCATAACTTAATCAACTTGTATTGTATATTATGTAATCTTGAGATACCATAGACACGTATACAATGTTTCGACCTATCATGTCGACACATCTATATATATTTCGGAACAACCATAGACACTCTATATGTGAATGTTGGAGTTAGCTATACAGGGTTGAGGTTGATTCCAAAATATATATAGTTTGAGTTGTGATCAATACTGAGATACGTATACACTGGGTCGTGGATTGATTCAAGATAATATTTATCGATTTATTTCTGTACATCTAACTGTGGACAACTAGTTGTAGGTTACTAACGAGGACAGCTGACTTAATAAACTTAAAACATCAAAATATATTAAAAGTGTTGTAAATATATTTTGAACATACTTTGATATATATATATATATTGTTATAGGTTCGTGAATCAACCAGTGGCCAAGTCTTACTTCCCGACGAAGTAAAAATCTGTGAAAGTGAGTTATAGTCCCACTTTTAAAATCTAATATTTTTGGGATGAGAATACATGCAGGTTTTATAAATGATTTACAAAATAGACACAAGTACGTGAAACTACATTCTATGGTTGAATTATCGAAATCGAATATGCCCCTTTTTATTAAGTCTGGTAATCTAAGAATTAGGGAACAGACACCCTAATTGACACGAATCCTAAAGATAGATCTATCGGGCCCAACAAGCCCCATCCAAAGTACCGGATGCTTTAGTACTTCGAAATTTATATCATATCCGAAGGGTATCCCGGAATGATGGGGATATTCTTATATATGCATCTTGTTAATGTCGGTTACCAGGTGTTCACCATATGAATGACTTTTATCTCTATGTATGGGATGTGTATTGAAATATGAAATCTTGTGGTCTATTATTATGATTTGATATATATAGGTTAAACCTATAACTCACCAACATTTTTGTTGACGTTTTAAGCATGTTTATTCTCAGGTGATTATTAAGAGCTTCCGCTGTCGCATACTTAAATAAGGACGAGATTTGGAGTCCATGTTTGTATGATATTGTGTAAAAACTGCATTCAAGAAACTTATTTTGTTGTAACATATTTGTATTGTAAACCATTATGTAATGGTCGTGTGTAAACAGGATATTTTAGATTATCATTATTTGATAATCTACGTAAAGCTTTTTAAACCTTTATTGATGAAATAAAGGTAATGGTTTGTTTTAAAATGAATGCAGTCTTTGAAAAACGTCTCATATAGAGGTCAAAACCTCGCAACGAAATCAATTAATATGGAACGTTTTTAATCAATAAGAACGGGACATTTCAAAAACCTCGCAACGAAATCAATTAATATGGAACGTTTATAATCAATATGAACGGGACATTTCAAGGACGATACAGACCCTTGAAGACATGCTACGAGCATGTGTTATCGATTTCGAAAACAGTTGGGATCGACACCTACCATTAGCAGAATTTTCCTACAACATCAGTTACCATTCGAGTATTGAGATGGCGCCGTTTGAAACACTTTATGGTAGAAAGTGCTGGTCTCTGATTTGTTGGAGTGAAGTGGGTAATAGACAAATTACGGGTCCGGAGATAATTCAAGAAACTACCGAGAAGATCATCTAAATTCTACAACGATTGAAAACTGCCCAAAGTCGACAAAAGAGCTATGTGGACATTAAAAGAAAAGATATAGAATTTGAGATTGGAGAGATGGTCATGCTTAAGGTTTCACCTTGGAAAGGCGTTGTTCGATTCGGTAAATGGGGGAAACTAAATCCAAGGTACCTTGGACCATTCAAGATTATAGATCGTGTCGGACCAGTAGCTTACCGACATGACTTACTGCAACAACTTGCCGGGGTACATAATACTTTTCATGTCTCGAATTTGAAGAAATATTTTGCTAAAGAAGATCTCACCATTCCATTAGACGAGATTACAATTAACGAAAAACTACAATTCATTGAAGAACCCGTCGAAATAATGGATCGTGAGGTTAAAAGACTTAAGCAAAACAAGATACCAATTGTTAAGGTTCGATGGAATGCTCATAGAAGACCCGAATTCACCTGGGAGCATGAAGATCAGATGAAGCTGAAATACCCTCACCTATTTCCAGAAGATGCATCAACACCTTCAACAGCTTAAAATTTCGGGACGAAATTTATTTAACGGGTAGGTACTGTAGTGACCCGAACTTTTCCATGATTACATATTAATTGAAAACTATATTTGCATGATTAAATGTTTCCAACATGTTAAGCAATCAAACTTGTTAAGACTTGATTATTTGAAATGAGTTTCATGTAGACAATTGACCACCCAAGTTGATCGGCGATTCACGAACGTTAAAACTTGTAAAAATGACATGACAATATATATATATATATATATATATATATATATATATATATATATATATATATATATATATGGATATACATATAGTTAACATGAGATTATGATAAGTAAGTATCTCCATAAGTATATTAACAATGAGTTATATACATAAAAATGAGACTACTAAGTTAAGAAACTCGAAACGATATATATAACGATTATCGTTATTACAACGTCTTACTAAATACATATGTATCATATTAAGATATTGTTACACGATATTTAACATGATAAAATGATAATTATATATATCATTAAGTATGTTAACAATGAACTACATATGTAAAACAAGACTACTAACTTAAGAATTTTGAAACGAGGCATATATGTAACGATTATCGTTGTAACGACATTTTAATGTATATATATCATATTAAGATATATTCATGCATCATAATATCTTGATAATGTAATAATTTAACATCTCATTAGATATAATAAACAATAGGTTAACAACATTAAATGATATCGTTAACTTAAAGGTTTCAAAACAACACTTACATGTTACGACTAACGATGACTTAACGACTCAGTTAAAATATATATACATGTAGTATATTTAGATGTATTAGTACACTTTTTAAAGACTTCAAGACATATATCAAAGTACTTCTACTTAACAAAAATTCTTACAATTGCATTCTCATTCATTTTCATCAACAATTCTACTCGTATGCAACCGTATTCGTACTCGTACAATACCCAGCTCCTAGACGTATATACTATTGGTATATACACATAATAATTTAGCTCTTAGTAGCCCTAGATAGTCAACAAACATGTGGAACCAACAATTAGATAACTAACATGACTTATGAGCAAGGAAACAAAAATAAGAACTCTTTTTAACCCCACTCACCTTCACCTTCACCACTCACCACCTACTCCATTTCACTTCCAATTTTCTTCCCAATTCTCTCTCAAAACACACACACTCTTCCATGAACGTCTAAGTTACTATTTTTCCAGAAAAAATCATCAAATACAAGTTTTGGTTATTACCTATAAACATCATAAAAACAATTACTCAAGAACACTTCCAAGTTTACAAGTTTACTTCCAAGTTTCCTAATCCATTCCAAGCAGTCATCTAAGATCAAGAAACCTTTGTTATTACTGTAAGTTATCTTTCTAAATCAAGGTAATATTCATATTCAAGCTTTGATTAAATTTCTATAACTATAACTATCTTAATTCGAGTAATAATCTTACTTGAACTTGTTTTTGCGTCATGATTCTATTTCAAGAACTTCCAAGCCATCAAAGATCCTTTGAAGCTCAAGTTATTTTTTAACATTTCTAGTAGGTTTACCTACTAAACTTGAGGTAGTAATGATGTTCATAACATCATTTGATTCATATATATAAAACTACCTTATTCGAAGGTTTAAACTTGTAATCACTAGAACATAGTTGAGTTAATTCTAAACTTGTTCGCAAACAATAGTTAATCCTTCTAACTTGACTTTTATAATCAACTAAACACATATTATATATCTATATGATATGCTAACTTAATGATTTAAAACCCGAAAACACGAAAAACACCGTAAAACCGGATATACGCCATCGTAGTAACACCGTGGGCTGTTTTGGGTTAGTTAATTAAAAACTATGATAAACTTTGATTTAAAAGTTGTTCTTCTGGAAAAATGATTTTTCTTATGAACATGAAACTATATCCAAAAATTATGGTTAAACTGAAAGTGGAAGTATGTTTTCCAAAATGGTCATCTAGACGTCATTCTTTCGACTGAAATGACTACCTTTACAAAAATGAATTGTAACTTGTATTTTTGACTATAAACTTATACTTTTTATATTCAGATTCATAAACTTAAGTTCAATATGAAACCATAGCAACTTGAATCACTCAAAACGGATTTAAAACGAAGAAGTTATGGGTAAAACAAAATTGTATATTTTTGCTTGTTGTAACTACGTGAAAATTGGTAACAAATCTGTATTAATCATATCCTAGCTAACTCATATTGTATTATACATGTATTCTAATATATTATGTAATCTTAGGATACCATAGACACGTATGCAAATGTTTTGACATATCATATCGACCCATGTATATATATTATTTGGAACAACCATAGACACTCTATATGCAGTAATGTTGGAGTTAGCTATACAGGGTTGAGGTTGATTCCAAAAATATATATACTTTGAATTGTGATCTAGCCTGATACGTATATAAACAGGTCCGTAGATTGATTCAAGATAATATATATCGATTTATTTCTGTACATCTAATTGTGGACAACTAGTTGTAGGTTACTAACGAGGATAGCTGACTTAATAAACTTAAAACAGTAAAACGTATTAAAAATGTTGTAATATATTTTGAACATACTTTGATATATATGTACATATTTGTTATAGGTTCGTGAATCGACCAGTGGCCAAGTCTTACTTCCCGACGAAGTAAAAATCTGTGAAAGTGAGTTATAGTCCCACTTTTAAAATCTAATATTTTGGGATGAGAATACATGCAGTTTTATAAATGTTTTATGAAATAGACACAAGTAAATGAAACTACATTATATGGATGAATGATCGAAGCCGAATATGCCCCTTTTTGCTTGGTAACCTAAGAATTAGTAAACCGATCTACTAATTGACGCGAATCCTAAAGATAGATCTATTGGGCCTAGCGAACCCCATCCATGGTTGCGGATGCTTTAGTACTTCGATGTTGTTTTATCATGTCCGATTGATTTCCCGGAATGATAGGGGATATTCTTATATGCATCTTGTTAATGTCGGTTACCAGGTGTTCACCATATGAATGATTTTTATCTCTATGTATGGGATGTATATTGAAATATGAAATCTTGTGGTCTATTATTACAATTTGATAAATATATAGGTTAAACCTATAACTCACCAACATTTTTGTTGACATTTAAAGCATGTTTATTCTCAGGTGATTATTAAGAGCTTCCGCTATTGCATGCTAATATATGGACAAGATTTGGTGTCAGCATGCTTGTATAATATTGTTTAAAACTGCATTCGAGATTTATTTTGTTGTAACATATTAATATTGTAAACCAATATGTATTGATAGTGTGTAAGTGTGATATTTTTAGATTATCATTTCTGGATAATCTAGGTGGTGTCTTTTTAACCTTGTCGAAAAAATAAAGGTTATGGTTTGTTTTAAAAATGAATGCAGTCTTTGAAAAATGTCTCATATAGAGGTCAAAACCTCGCAACGAAATCAATTAATATGGAACGTTTATAATCGATATGGACGGGACATTTCATTAGGCTACAGGGAATTCTGTGCTGTGTAATCTAGTTTGAAGTGTTTACTCAAGGGAATTCTTGATGAACCGATTAGTTAATTTACAAGCATTTGACAATTGATCAAGGCGTAATCTAGAAACATCCAACATTTGTGAAGAAAGTCTAGGTGAACATATTTTCATCTTATCGATATCACATCTATTTAAAATCATTTTATTAATATAAAACACCAAAAATATTGTCTTTAATTTATAACTCCTCTTGATTTGGCTAATTGTTAAATAGCCACCAACAATTATTTGTACTTTCCTTTATTTTATTTTCTGTTTAATTAATTATACTCAGTAATATAATCTTGAATTGCGCTTAATACTGTCCTTGGAACGATATTTGGATTTACCAATATATATACTGCTACACGATCGGGTTCACTGCTCGTTAGTGTGTAATCTTTAGTAAGCAGTATTTTCCTAATATAAATAATAGACGCGATTTTACACATCAGTTGCCTATAAATAGTGGTTCTATTAGCGACTATAACACACACAAAAACATAAACATTCACATATCACTCAGTATTATTCTAGCAAAAAATATTCACTACGATCAACTTCAAGTTAAAAATTCAAGATTAGTAGTTATCTACTGTAAACGGGTTATATACGGGTATTTTATACCGATTTTCAAACCGTTTAAAACTAAGAAAATATTGGGTATTGTTCAGGGGTATTGTTCGTGAATCCAAAGCTAATCGTACAGTCGTCTACTATCATTACGTCTACGCAATTTAGCTACAATATTGAATCTCAATATTGAATAGTGAGTTTATAGATACCTTTTTAAATGCTTTAAATATATTTGGGTTGAGAATACATTCATTTTATTTTTATACTCAATGGACACAAGTATTTACTTATTTAATTCTACACTGAGTTTAAACCGAAAATCCCTTTGCTTTGGTAACTAGTAGCTGCCAGTACATAGGATGTGGACTGGTGGGCTCGAATAATTGTATATGGATCCATAGGGCTTGACATCCACGTTCGAGCTAGTAACGCTAGCCTTTTAACGGACGTATGTTATTTGAGTTTGCGACACATTGGTTTGCGTGTATTAAAACGGAGAGGGTAATTATTATTATAGCATTAAGTTTAGTTACCAGGGTGCGCTGTTACGTAGAATCTATTGATAAACTTTTGATGAAATCTTGTGGTCTATCTTTATATACTTATGACTCGAGAAATTAAACATATAACTCACCAACATTCGTGTTGACCCTTTTAGCATGTTTTATTTTTAGGTCCTTAAACTGTTTTCGCTATGATGTGCTTGTTGCTTGCAACGAGTTTCTCATGCTTTGTTTAAAGTTTATTGCATTTAAAACAAAACTATGTTGTGTAATAAATAATTTGGTTGTGATGTCAACCTGTATTATTTAAACTCATGTATTTTAGGGATATACTTATACTTAAGTAATCACCCACATGTTTATAATTTCTTATGTTTAGAAAGTCACCTATTTTAGTAAATGCAATATTTTTATTAAAACGTATCATGTAGAGGTCAAAACCTCACTATGAAATCAATGATTAACGTACTGCGTCAATAGCGATGTTGACGGGTCGTTACAGTTAGTATCAGAGCTGAGGTCATAGGGAACCAGAATTTGCATTAGTGTATCTAACCGGTAATTGTTAGGATGTGCTAGTGAGTCTGGACTATGACCGTATATGTTTTTACCGATTTTTGCTTATCATTACTTGTCTGAAACTATATACTTAACATATAATTATATTTAAATATATAAGATGTCTCAAATGTCGGATGTTGAGTGTGAGGAACTAGTCGATAAATGTGTGAATGAAAGAATTGCTGCAGCCGAGGCAGCAAAAGCAGCAGCCGAAGCAGCAGTCGTGAATACAAACCCAAGAAATGGATGCTCATACAAAACCTTTCAAGCATGAAAACCACAGAAGTTTAGTGGAACCGAAGGACTAGTTGGTCTAACCCGATGCTTCAAAAAGGTGGAGTCCGTTTTCAAAATCAGTAATTGTGCAGATGGACACAAGTCAAAATATGCTTCGTACACGTTATAGGATGGTGCACTTACATGGTGGAACAATTATGCTAAAGCAGAAGGAGTAGATACGACATACGATATCTCTTGGGAAGAATTGAAAAATATGCTAATTGAGGAGTACTGCCCTCGAAACAAGATTAGAAAAATGGAATCTGAGTTACGTAATTTGAAGGTTGTCGATGCAAATCTAACCAACTATGAAAAACATTTCATGGAACTAGCTTTGTTGTGTCCAAAATTAGTACCAAAAAGATAGAGATGCATATTGACGGTTTGTCAATCAATATCAAAGGAAATGTTACATCGTCCAAACCGAATACGATGCATGAAGCCATGTGAATGGCACAATAACTTATGGAACAGATCACAGAGATTTCGATTAAGGAACCAACTACCGAACTCAAGACAACTGAAGGAAAGAGGAAATGGGAAGACCATAAGGGCAAAAGTACACACTTGAAGAGGCAAGAGACTTTTAAAGGTAAACAAGATGGGGAAACTAATAGTCTAAACTACAAGGGACCCCATCCGTTCTGCAAAACATGTTACACCCATCATTCAGGTTATTACCAGGTACTCTGTGATAATTGTAACAAGAAAGGTCATGTGGCGAAAGATTGTTATGTGTAATAACCCACCTTTTTCCATTAAATTATTTTAAAACCATCTTTTTAGATAATATCTTTTGTTATCTATTTTCGTATCATCCGTTTATCTATTTAAAGTCTGATATTTAATAATAACATCTCTCGTTCACGCTAGCCCATTTAAATTAATTCGTTCGGTTAATTCACGCACCCGACACCAAACTCGAGGGACTAGACTTGTCACTTGACCAAAGTAGTGACTAGGTCAACAAGTCAACCATGTGTGGACCTAGTCACCACCTCCCTCCCCACAATTCATTCCATTTCCCTTTTTCTTTTCCATTTTATATCATTTACTACTTCCAATCTTACACCCTTTTCATCTTCATCACTAATTCATCATCTAAATCATTTCAAGGAAGCAAACATCAAAACAAATTACATATTTGGAATCCTTGCATCTTCCTCTTCAACTTGGTACCAATTTCATAGCTTGGGGTAAGCTTTTCAAAATCTCAAATTTTCATAAATTAGATCTTTAAACTTAAAAGTGTGTTAGTTAGTGTCTATGGCTCAAGTCTAACATGAATATGTGATTCGTTTGCTCGATATTGGCATTTTGGTGTAACTAGCATGAACTTGAAAATGGGTGTGTTTAATCTTGAGTTTTGGTTGATTAAATATTGTTGTTATGTTAATGTTCATGTATTAAATGTGTTACTAGCATCATTAGCTACATTTTGTTATGTAGGTTGACTTGGAAAAAAACTTCATTAACATGGTTAATGATTTTATGATTTTGGTTAGGGTTTGATAGACTTAAATACGAACGTTTGATGCATTGAATGCTATGAAACATTTTTAGTAAGTGTTTAGTTGCAATGTATATTTAACTACCTTCGAAACGGCATATATATGTGTGTAGTAAGTTTCCGAATCATGAAATGCATTTTACGAACTTGAAACTTTAATGATGAACTTTTAACGATCATTCGAAGAGGATTTGGTCATTTTAAATGATGTAGTTGTTTGGTGATATGTGTTTAGTTGTATTCCTCGTTAAAATACCTTTCCAACGATATGATATACGTGTTTTGAATGTTTACGGTTCATTATTTGTGAATTGGTGAATTTTGGTTCGAGACTTAAACATTTGAAACATCCCAGGAATCAGCTCACGCCCATTGGCACGGCGCGGCGCGGCGTTTGCCGCGTTTGTGGGCTGTTCAATTTTCCCTTTTCACGTTAAATTCTAACTATGCTACGCACCTCCGATTAACATGTAACTTGTTCTAACATGCTCATATATGATTAATTAGCTCAGAAAAATTGTCTGAGACCCGACCTGAACGTGTTGACTTTTTCATTGACTTTGACATGACCAAAGTTGACTTTTATTCAAACTTAACCAATACTTCATTTAATCGTTATAACCTTTCTCTTATACTTGATTCTTGCATGAAACTTGACAACTTGATTCACATGCTATATAATCGAGTCGTAACAAGCCATATGACTAATTGAACACATTTCGCCCGACCTTGTGTAGTAACCAGTAATTGATATAAGTTACTTGTTTAGGTCAAGGCTAAACAACTTTATTGCACAACATTTAATTACAAGTACTTTGGCATGCAACTACAGTGAGATCATAGTCCCATCTTTTCAACAACTTTTATTCTTTAAATCATGGGATGAGAAACATATATGTATCATACTTTTATGCTTTGAACACAAGTACGAAAACAAACATTCCACAGCGAGTTAGAACAAAAAGCCTCAATTCAATTATCATTAGTTACACTTGTAGGGTGTAAACGTGAACTTATGTTGTGTGGATCCATACGGGCTTGACGCGCCCTCATTCGGACGGTTCGCTATCGTTAGCGGATGAAATATATTTTCGGGTATAGTGTAGGTTCTAACACTATGATAATGGGGTTCGTAAAACAGTTAAGTCTTGATAATTGGGTGCTCGCGAACGTACAACAACTTTGGAATGTAAACGATTTGGATAATCAACTTATACAAAATCTTGTGGTTCAAAAACAACGTTTACAAATACACCTATGATTTCACCAACGTTTTTCGTTGACAGTTTTCTATATGTTTCTCAGGTTCATACTTGGCTACTTGATACATGATTCCGCACACTTTGATTACATGCTTGGGGTCAAACATACATGCATACGCTAGTGATAGCACCATTGGATTCAAACTTAATGTTTACATGCATATGCTATTGATAGCATTCGTGATTTTCAACTTATATTATGTCGCAAGTTATTTCATTTATACTTATTAACTTTTGTAAACTTATACTTGTTGTCGAACAGTTTGGTTTACTTAAAACTTTGCAAGTCATACACGTTTCAAATGAATGCGACATAATTTTGGTCAAACGAGTCTCATTTAGGGACTATGACCACGTAACGAGACCTAAGTTGACGGCACCGTCAATGGCGATTTTGTTTGGTCGTCATATTATGCCCCTGTTTCTGGAGTGAAGACAAACCCGACCGATGTTAAGAAATGTTTTGGATGTAGGAAGCCTGGTCACTTTAAAAATCAATGCCGTGATAAGAAGAATAACAAAGAACCCGTACGTGGGAGCGCATTTAATATTAATGTCAGTAAAGCGCGTGAGGACCCTGATCTTGTTACGGGTACGTTTACCGTTAATAATCAACTAGCTTCTATTATGTTTGATACTGGTGCTGATAGAAGTTATATGTGTAAAGATTTTAACTCTAAACTGAAATGTTCATCATTGCCTCTAGATGATAAATATACTATTGAATTAGCTAATGGTAAACTGATAAAAGTCGATAAAATTTGCCATGGTTGTGAGATAAACCTTGCTGGTGAAACATTCAAAATCTTTTTGATAAGCGTAGAATTAGAAAGTTTGGACGTAATTGTTGGCATGGACTCGATGTCCAAAACAAGAGCGAAAGTTGTTTGTGCTGAGAAAGTAATTCACATCCCTCATAAGGATGAAACGTCATTGATGATTTATGGGGAGAAGAGCAACCCGAAGCTGAATTTATCAATTGTATGAAGGCCCAGAAACTTATAAGAGAAGGATGTTATGCTATTCTTGCGCACGTGAAGAAAATTAAAACTGAGGAAAGAAGCATTGACGATGTGCCGGTTGTGAGAGAATATCCCGAAGTATTTCCAGAAGAATTACCTGGGCAACCTCCACACAGATGTGTAGAATTCTAGGTTGATCTCGTACCAGGAGCTGCACCTATAGCCCGATCCCAGTATAGACTTGCATCTTCCAAGATGCAAGAATTACAAAGCCAATTACAAGAATTATCGAACTGTGGATTTATTCGTCCCAGTTTTTCACTGTGGGGTGTTCCTATTTTGGTTGTCAAGAAGAAGGATGGATCTATGAGGATGTACATAGATTACTGACAATTAAACAAACTAAGGATCAAGAATAGGTATCCATTACTGAGGATTGATGATTTGTTTGATTAGTTATGTAGTGACCCGAACTTTTCCATGGTTATATATATTAATTGAGATTGATATTTACATGATTAAATATTTTCAACATGTTAAGCAATCAAACTTGTTAAGACTTGATTAATTGAAATAGGTTTCATATAGATAATTGACCACCCAAGTTGACCGCTGATTCACGAACGTTAAAACTTGTAAAAACTATAGTATGACATATATATGGTTATATATATAGTTAACATGATTTTATTATAAGTATGTATCTCATTAGGTATTTTAACAATGAGTTATATACATAAAAATGAGACTATTAATTTAAGAAACTCGAAAACGATATATATAACGATTATCGTTATAACAACGTCTTACTAGGTACATATGAATCATATTAAGATATTGATACACTTGGTTAATTATGTTAATTGATAAGTAAATATATTATTAAGTGTATTAACAATGAAATACATATGTAAAAATAAGACTACTAACTTAATGATTTCGAAACGAGACATATATGTAACGATTATCGTTGTAACGACATTTAACTGTATATATATCATACTAAGATATATTATATATCATAATATCATGATAATATAACAATTTAACATCTCATTTGTTATAATAAACAATGGGTTAACAACATTCAACAAGATCATTAACCTAAAGGTTTCAAAACAACATTTACATGTAACGACTAACGATGACTTAACGACTCAGTTAAAATGTATATACATGTAGTGTTTTAATATGTATTTATACACTTTTGAAAGACTTCAATACACTTATCAAAATACTTCTACTTAACAAAAAGGCTTACAATTACATCCTCGTTCAGTTTCATCAACAATTCTACTCGTATGCACCCGTATTCGTACTCGTACAATACATAGCTTTTAGATGTATGTACTATTGGTATATACACTCCAAGGATCAGCTCTTAGCAGCCCATGTGAGTCACCTAACACATGTGGGAACCATCATTTGGCAACTAGCATGAAATATCTCATAAAATTACAAAAATATGAGTAATCATTCATGACTTATTTACATGAAAACAAAATTACATATCCTTTATATCTAATCCATACACCAACGACCAAAAACACCTACAAACACTTTAATTCTTCCATTTTATTCATCTAATTGATCTCTCTCAAGTTCTATCTTCAAGTTCTAAGTGTTCTTCATAAATTCTACAAGTTCTTGTTACATAAAATCAAGAATACTTTCAAGTTTGCTAGCTCACTTCCAATCTTGTAAGGTGATCATCCAACCTCAATAAATCTTTGTTTCTTACAGTAGGTTATCATTCTAATACAAGGTAATAATCGTATTCAAACTTTGGTTCAATTTCTATAACTATAACAATCTTATTTCAAGTGATGATCTTACTTGAACTTGTTTTCGTGTCATGATTCTGCTTCAAGAACTTCGAGCCATCCAAGGACCCGTTGTAGCTAGATCCATTTTTCTATTTTCCAGTAGGTTTATCCAAGGAACTTAAGGTAGTAATGATGTTCATAACATCATTCGATTCATACATATAAAGCTATCTTATTCGAAGGTTTAAACTTGTAATCACTAGAACATAGTTTAGTTAATTCTAAACTTGTTCGCAAACAAAGTTAATCCTTCTAACTTGACTTTTAAAATCAACTAAACACATGTTCTATATCTATATAATATGCTAACTTAATGATTTAAAACCTGGAAACACGAAAAACACCGTAAAACTGGATTTACGCCGTCGTGGTAACACCGCGGGCTGTTTTGGGTTATTTAATTAAAAACTATGATAAACTTTGATTTAAAAGTTGTTATTATGAGAAAATGATTTTTATTATGAACATGAAACTATATCCAAAAATTATGGTTAAACTCAAAGTGGAAGTATGTTTTCTAAAATGGTCATCTAGACGTCGTTCTTTCGACTGAAATGACTACCTTTACAAAAACGACTTGTAACTTATTTTTCCGACTATAAACCTATACTTTTTCTGTTTAGATTCATAAAATAGAGTTCAATATGAAACCATAGCAATTTGATTCACTCAAAACGGATTTAAAATGAAGAAGTTATGGGTAAAACAAGATTGGATAATTTTTCTCATTTTAGCTACGTGAAAATTGGTAACAAATCTATTCCAACCATAACTTAATCAACTTGTATTGTATATTATGTAATCTTGAGATACCATAGACACATATACAATATTTCGACCTATCATGTCGACACATCTATATATATTTCGGAACAACCATAGACACTCTATATGTGAATGTTGGAGTTAGCTATACAGGGTTGAGGTTGATTCCAAAATATATATAGTTTGAGTTGTGATCAATGCTGAGATACGTATACACTGGGTCGTGGATTGATTCAAGATAATATTTATCGATTTATTTCTGTACATCTAACTGTGGACAACTAGTTGTAGGTTACTAACCAGGACAGCTGACTTAATAAACTTAAAACATCAAAATATATTAAAAGTGTTGTAAATATATTTTGAACATACTTTGATATATATGTATATATTGTTATAGGTTCGTGAATCAACCAGTGGCCAAGTCTTACTTCCCAACGAAGTAAAAATCTGTGAAAGTGAGTTATAGTCCCACTTTTAAAATCTAATATTTTTGGGATGAGAATACATGCAGGTTTTATAAATGATTTACAAAATAGACACAAGTACGTGAAACTACATTCTATGGTTGAATTATCGAAATCGAATATGCCCCTTTTTATTAAGTCTGGTAATCTAAGAATTAGGGAACAGACACCCTAATTGACGCGAATCCTAAAGATAGATCTATTGGGCTTAACAAACCCCATCCAAAGTACCGGAAGCTTTAGTACTTCGAAATTTATATCATATCCGAAGGGTGTCCCGTAATGATGGGGATATTCTTATATATGCATCTTGTTAATGTCAGTTACCAGGTGTTCACCATATGAATGATTTTTATCTCTATGTATGGGATGTGTATTGAAATATGAAATCTTGTGGTCTATTGTTACGATTTGATATATATAGGTTAAACCTATAACTCACCAACATTTTTGTTGACGTTTAAAGCATGTTTATTCTCAGGTAAATACTAAGAGCTTCCGCTGTTGCATACTAAAATAAGGACAAGATTTGGAGTCCATGTTTGTATGATATTGTGTAAAAACTGCATTCAAGAAACTGATTTCGATGTAACATATTTGTATTGTAAACCATTATGTAATGGTCGTGTGTAAACAGGATATTTTAGATTATCATTATTTGATAATCTACGTAAAGCTTTTTAAACCTTTATTTATGAAATAAAGGTTATGGTTTGTTTTAAAAATGAATGCAGTCTTTGAAAAACGTCTCATATAGAGGTCAAAACCTCGCAACGAAATCAATTAATATGGAACGTTTTTAATCAATAAGAACCGGACATTTCAGTTGGTATCAGAGCGTTGGTCTTAGAGAACCAGAATTTTGCATTAGTGTGTCTTATCGAGTTTGTTAGGATGCATTAGTGAGTCTGGACTTCGACCGTGTTTACTTGAAAAATGATTGCTTAACAAATTTTGTTGGAAACTATATATTTTTAACATGTGAATATTATGTGATATATTAATCTCTTAATGCGTTTGATATTATGTGATAGATGTCTACCTCTAGAACAAGTCCCATTGACTCACCTAATAATAATGAAGAGTCAAATGTAAATTGGAATAATTCGTGGACTGATTCACAAGTTCCCGAAGAGGAACCGGAAGAAGAGTCGGAACCGGAAGAAGAATCAGAACCGGATGAAGAAATAGAACCGGTGGGGGAAATAATAAAACGGTTAAGTAAAAGAAAATCCTCAACCAACCGACCAAGGTTAATTATGGTCAATGGTATTTCCGCCAAGGAAGCAAAATATTGGGAGGATTACCAATTTTCCGATGAATCAGATTCCGACGAGAATTCTGATGATGTTATAGAAATTCCCCAACTGAATTTAAAAAGGCAAAAGAAAATAATAAGGGAAAGGGTATAAAAATAGAGAAATCTAATTCCAACCCCGATGAACTTTATATGTATCGTCAACCCCCGAAGTCCTTAAGTTGTAACAATGACCCGGGAACCTCTAAACCACCAGGTTTTTCTAAACCAATGTGGAAAACGACGGCTCGTATTAGGGGAACATCATATATCCCTAGAAACTTGTCAAAACGAACCAAAACTGAAGAAGAAGAAACGAGCGAGTCGGAATAAGATAGTTGTATTCGTGTGGTGTAATATATGTAATATAGTGTGCTTATGCTTTATGATATATGTAAAAATTGCTTGTATTAATAAGTATTTTTTTTATGAATCTAACTCTCGTCTATTTTACAGTATAAAAACACAAAATAGAAAGACAACCCAATATTTTAAGAGACCTACCTGGAGACATGATTGATGAAATCTTGTCTAGAGTCGGTCAGAATTCCTCAGCACAACTATTTAAAGCGAGATCAGTTTGTAAGACATTCGAAGAACGTTCCAAGAATGCCTTGGTTTATAAAAGGCTTTCGTTCGAAAGATGAGGGATATCACATTGGGAAATCCATAAGTTACGATGTGTTTACTTTGACGCATATATTGCGGGGAACCCAAATGCTATTTTACGCAATGGGTTAAGAAATTATTTTGACTCAATATATCCGAATATTGGACTTCGTGATTTAGAAAAAGCGGCTAACATGCAACATAAAGAAGCATGTTATGCTTACGGATTAGTAATGTTCGCTTCTCACCAAAGTGAGAACAAGAACATCGGGCTACAACTATTAAACAAAACATTCCCACAAGTGACGGAGTCGGTAATTGGGGTAAGAAATGAGGTTTTTAGATTGTTACGGGACTGTTGGACATTACATAACCCTCGTCCCTTTGACGACGTTACAACACGATATCTTATCAACGGCCATAACGGTTATGTTCCACAAGACCAAGGATGGGAAGTAATCCTAGTAAAACCAGAATGCATGACTTGTTTCTGGACGTATGAATTACGTGTCTTTATTGCCTTTGCTGAACGACTTGTGTACTAGCTAGAATTATCTTCACAACCATCTTGTATCAAATTTATTGTGTGCTATATTTCATGCTATATGTAAAATAAGCGGTATTGTAAGTTTGTAAAATATTGTGTAAAAGTTTGAACGCGAAATATTATTATAATCAGTTTTTCATATAGAATTGTAGTAGTTGAATTGTATATTAGCTATTAAGTATGAACTTAACGGGTAGGTACTACCCGAATTTAAACTTATAAAACGCTAATATGAAGAAAAAGTTTTTATAAATGAGTTCATATTATGCTACGAAATACTATTAACTACTCTTAATATTCTGTATGATTAACTTGTTCCATTTGACTATTTTGAAGGAAATGGCACCGACTACTCGACACACCGTGAATATGAATGAAGAGGAATTCCGTACTTTTCTAGCTTCAAACATAGCCGCAGTACAGGCTGCGCTACATACCAACAATAACCTTGGATCTAGCAGTACAGAAAATAGTGTAGGATGCACCTACAAAGAATTCACTGCTTGCAAACCTTTGGAATTTGATGGAACCGAAGGACCGATCGGATTGAAACGGTGGACCGAGATGGTCGAATCGGTGTTTGCCATAAGTAAGTGTACTGAAGAGGACAAAGTAAAGTACGCTATGCATACCTTCACAGGTTCTGCGTTAACATGGTGGAATACCTATCTAGAGCAAGTGGGACAAGACGATGCGTACGCACTACCGTGGTCAGCATTCAAGCACTTGATGAACGAGAAATACCGTCCGAGAACCGAGGTCAATAAGCTCAAGACAGAACTTAGAGGGTTAAGAACCCAAGGATTTGATATTACCACGTACGAAAGACGATTCACAGAATTGTGCCTATTGTGTCCGGGAGCATTCGAAGATGAGGAAGAGAAGATCGACGCGTTTGTGAAAGGATTACCGGAAAGAATCCAAGAAGATATAAGTTCACACGAGCCCGCCTCCATACAATAGGCATGTAGAATGGCTCACAAACTAGTGAACCAGATTGATGAAAGAATTAAAGAACAGACTGCTGAATAGGCTAATGTGAACAAGTCAAAAGAAAGTGGGAGGAAAATGGTGATAAGAATCACCAATACAACAACAGCAATTACAACAATAATCGCAACAATTATCCCAACAATCGCAACATCAATCGCAACTACAACAAACGACCCAACAACAACAACAACAACAACAACAACAACAACTACTACTACTACTACAACAATCATCCCAACAACAATAATAACCGCAACAACAACAACAATCAGAAGCAGCTATGCCAAAGGTGTGAAAAGTATCACTCAGGGTTCTGCACCAAATTTTGCAACAAGTGTAAAAGAAATGGTCATAGCACGGCGAACTGTGAGGTCTACGGACCAGGAGTTAATAGAACAAAAGGAACAAATGGTGTCGGAACGAGTAATGGCGGAGCAAGTAGTGTCGGAGCAAGTTATGCCAATGTAGTTTGTTATAAATGTGGAAAATCGGGCCACATTATTATAAATTGCCCGAACCAGGAGAACACGAATGGACAAGGCTGCGGAAGAGTTTTCAATATTAATGCGGCAGAGGCACATGAAGACCCGGAGCTTGTTACGGGTACGTTTCTTATTGACAATAAATCTGCTTACGTTTTATTTGATTCGGGTGTGGATAGAAGCTATATAAGTAGAGATTTTTGTGCTAAATTACGTTGTCCATTGACGCCTTTGGATAGTAAATTTTTACTCAAATTAGCAAATGGTAAATTAATTTCAGCAGATAATATATGTCGGAATCGAGAAATTAAACTCGTTAGCGAAACATTTAAGATTGATTTGATACCAGTAGAGTTAGGGAGTTTTGATGTGATAATCGGTATGGACTGGTTGAAAGAAGTGAAAGCAGAGATCGTTTGTTACAAAAATGCAATTCGCATTATACGAGAAAAAGGAAAACCCTTAATGGTGTACGGAGAAAAGGGCAACACGAATCTACATCTTATTAGTAATTTGAAGGCACAAAAACTAATAAGAAAAGGTTGCTATGCTGTTCTAGCACACGTCGAGAAAGTATAAACTGAAGAAAAGAGCATCAATGATGTACCCATTGCAAAATAATTTCCCGATGTATTTCCGAAAGAATTACCGGGATTACCCCCACATCGATCCATTGAATTTCAAATAGATCTTGTACCAGGAGCTGCACCAATAGCTCGTGCTCCTTACAGACTCGCACCCAGCGAGATGAAAGAACTGCAAAGCCAATTACAAGAACTTTTAGAGCGTGGTTTCATTCGACCAAGCACATCACCGTGGGGAGCTCCTGTTTTGTTTGTCAAGAAGAAAGATGGTACATTCAGGTTGTGTATCGACTACCGAGAGTTGAACAAACTTACCATCAAGAACCGCTACTCACTACCGAGAATCGACGACTTATTTGATCAACTACAAGGCTCGTCTGTTTATTCAAAGATTGACTTACGTTCCGGGTATCATCAAATGCGGGTGAAAGAAGATGATATTCCAAAGACTGCTTTCAGAACACGTTACGGTCATTACGAGTTTATGGTCATGCCGTTTGGTTTAACTAATGCACCAGCTGTGTTCATGGACCTTATGAACCGAGTGTGTGGACCATACCTTAACAAGTTTGTCATTGTTTTCATTGATGACATACTTATTTACTCAAAGAATGACCAAGAACACGGTGAACATTTGAGAAAGGTGTTAGAAGTATTGAGGAAGGAAGAATTGTACGCTAAGTTTTCAAAGTGTGCATTTTGGTTGGAAGAAGTTTAATTCCTCGGTCACATAGTGAACAAAGAAGGTATTAAGGTGGATCCGGCAAAGATAGAAACTGTTGAAAAGTGGGAAACCCCGAAAACTCCGAATCACATACGCCAGTTTTTAGGACTAGCTGGTTACTATAGAAGGTTCATCCAAGACTTTTCCAGAATAGCAAAACCCTTGACTGCATTAACGCATAAAGGGAAGAAATTTGAATGGAATGATGAACAAGAGAAAGCATTTCAGTTATTGAAGAAAAAGCTAACTACGACACCTATATTGTCATTGCCTGAAGGTAATGATGATTTTGTGATTTATTGTGACGCATCAAAGCAAGGTCTCGGTTGTGTATTAATGCAACGGACGAAGGTGATTGCTTATGCATCTAGACAATTGAAGATTCATGAGCAAAATTATACGACACATGATTTGGAATTAGGCGCGGTTGTTTTTGCATTAAAGACTTGGAGGCACTACTTATATGGGGTCAAAAGTATTATATATACCGACCACAAAAGTCTTCAACACATATTTAATCAGAAACAACTGAATATGAGGCAGCGTAGGTGGATTGAATTGTTGAATGATTACGACTTTGAGATTCGTTACCACCCGGGGAAGGCAAATGTGGTAGCCGACGCCTTGAGCAGAAAGGACAGAGAACCCATTCGAGTAAAATCTATGAATATAATGATTCACACTAACCTTACTACTCAAATAAAGGAGGCGCAACAAGGAGTTTTAAAAGAGGGAAATTTAAAGGATGAAATACCCAAAGGATCGGAGAAGCATCTTAATATTCGGGAAGATGGAACCCGGTATAGGGCTGAAAGAATTTGGGTACCAAAATTTAGAGATATGAGAGAAATGGTACTTAGAGAAGCTCATAAAACCAGATACTCAATACATCCTGGAGCGGGGAAGATGTACAAGGATCTTAAGAAACATTTTTGGTGGCCAGGTATGAAAGCCGATATTGCTAAATATGTAGGAGAATGTTTGACGTGTTCTAAGGTCAAAGCTGAACATCAGAAACCATCAGGTCTACTACAACAACCTGAAATCCCGGAATGGAAATGGGAAAACATTACCATGGATTTCATTACTAAATTGCCAAGGACTGCAAGTGGTTTTGATACTATTTGGGTAATAGTTGATCGTCTCACCAAATCAGCACACTTCCTGCCAATAAGAGAAGATGACAAGATGGAGAAGTTAGCACGACTGTATTTAAAGGAAGTCATCTCCAGACATGGAATACCAATCTCTATTATCTCTGATAGGGATGGCAGATTTATTTCAAGATTCTGGCAGACATTACAGCAAGCATTAGGAACTCGTCTAGACATGAGTACTGCCTATCATCCACAAACTGATGGGCAGAGCGAAAGGACGATACAAACACTTGAAGACATGCTACGAGCATGTGTTATTGATTTCGGAAACAGTTGGGATCGACATCTACCGTTAGCAGAATTTTCCTACAACAACAGCTACCATTCAAGCATTGAGATGGCGCCGTTTGAAGCACTTTATGGTAGAAAGTGCAGGTCTCCGATTTTTTGGAGTGAAGTGGGGGATAGACAGATTACGGGTCCGGAGATTATACAAGAAACTACCGAGAAGATCATCCAAATTCAACAACGGTTGAAAACCGCCCAAAGTCGACAAAAGAGCTACGCTGACATTAAAAGAAAAGATATAGAATTTGAAATTGGAGAGATGGTCATGCTTAAAGTTTCACCTTGGAAAGGCGTTGTTCAATTTGGTAAACAAGGGAAATTAAATCCAAGGTATATTGGACCATTCAAGATTATTGATCGTGTCGGACCAGTAGCTTACCGACTTGAGTTACCTCAACAACTCGTGGCTGTACATAACACTTTCCACGTCTCGAATTTTAAGAAATGTTTTGCTAAATAAGATCTCACTATTCCGTTAGATGAAATCCAAATCAACGAAAAACTCCAATTCATCAAAGAACCCGTCGAAATAATGGATCGTGAGGTTAAAAGACTTAAGCAAAACAAGATACCAATTGTTAAGGTTCGATGGAATGCTCGAAGAGGACCCAAGTTCACCTGGGAGCATGAAGATCAGATGAAGAAGAAATACCCGCATCTATTTCCAGAAGATTCGTCAATACCTTCAACAGCTTAAAATTTCGGGACGAAATTTATTTAACGGGCAGGTACTGTAGTGACCCTAACTTTTCCATGGTTATATATATTAATTGAGATTGATATTTACATGATTAAATATTTTCAACATGTTAAGCAATCAAACTTGTTCAGACTTGATTAATTGAAATAGGTTTCATATAGACAATTGACCACCCAAGTTAACCGGTGATTCACGAACGTTAAAACTTGTAAAAACTATACGATAACATATATATGGTTATATATATAGTTAACATGATTTTATTATAAGTATGTATCTCATTAGGTATTTTAACAATGAGTTATATACATAAAAATGAGACTATTAATATAAGAAACTCGAAAACGATATATATAACTCTTATCGTTATAACAACGTCTTACTAGGTACATATGAATCATATTAAGATATTGATACACTTGGTTAATTATGTTAAATGATAAGTAAATATATTATTAAGTGTATTAACAATGAAATACATATGTAAAAATAAGACTACTAACTTAATGATTTCGAAACGAGACATATATGTAACGATTATCGTTGTAACGACATTTAACTGTATATATATCATACTAAGATATATTATATATCATAATATCATGATAATATAACAATTTAACATCTCATTTGTTATAATAAACAATGTGTTAACAACATTCAACAAGATCGTTATCCTAAAGGTTTCAAAACAACATTTACATGTAACGACTAACGATGACTTAACGACTCTGTTAAAATGTATATACATGTAGTGTTTTAATATGTATTTATACACTTTTAAAAGACTTCAATACACTTATCAAAATACTTCTACTTAACAAAAATGCTTACAATTACATCCTCGTTCAGTTTCATCAACAATTCTACTCGTATGCACCCGTATTCGTACTCGTACAATACACAGCTTTTAGATGTATGTACTATTGGTATATACACTCCAATGATCAGCTCTTAGCAGCCCATGTGAGTCACCTAATACATGTGGGAACCATCATTTGGCAACTAGCATAAAATATCTCATAAAATTACAAAAATATGAGTAATCATTCATGACTTATTTACATGAAAACAAAATTACATATCCTTTATATCTAATCCATACACCAACGACCAAAAACACCTACAAACACTTTCATTCTTCAATTTTCTTCATCTAATTGATCTCTCTCAAGTTCTATCTTCAAGTTCTAAGTGTTCTTCATAAATTCTACAAGTTCTAGTTACATAAAATCAAGAATACTTTCAAGTTTGCTAGCTCACTTCCAATCTTGTAAGGTGATCATCCAACCTCAATAAATCTTTGTTTCTTACAGTAGGTTATCATTCTAATACAAGGTAATAATCATATTCAAACTTTGGTTCAATTTCTATAACTATAACAATCTTATTTCAAGTGATGATCTTACTTGAACTTGTTTTCATGTCATGATTCTGCTTCAAGAACTTCGAGCCATCCAAGGACCCGTTGAAGCTAGATCCATTTTTCTCTTTTCCAGTAGGTTTATCCAAGGAACTTAAGGTAGTAATGATGTTCATAACATCATTCAATTCATACATATAAAGCTATCTTATTCGAAGGTTTAAACTTGTAATCACTAGAACATAGTTTAGTTAATTCTAAACTTGTTCGCAAACAAAAGTTAATCCTTCTAACTTGACTTTTAAAATCAACTAAACACATGTTCTATATCTATATGATATGCTAACTTAATGATTTAAAACCTGGAAACACGAAAAACACCGTAAAACCGGATTTACGCCGTCGTAGTAACACCGCGGGCTGTTTTGGGTTAGTTAATTAAAAACTATGATAAAATTTGATTTAAAAGTTGTTATTCTGAGAAAATGATTTCTATTATGAACATGAAACTATATCCAATAATTATGGTTAAACTCAAAGTGGAAGTATGTTTTCTAAAATGGTCATCTAGACGTCGTTCTTTCGACTGAAATGACTACCTTTACAAAAACGACTTGTAACTTATTTTTCTGACTATAAACCTATACTTTTTCTGTTTAGATTCATAAAATAGAGTTTAATATGAAACCATAGCAATTTGATTCACTCAAAACGGATTTAAAATGAAGAAGTTATGGGTAAAACAAGATTGGATAATTTTTCTCATTTTAGCTACGTGAAAATTGGTAACAAATCTATTCCAACCATAACTTAATCAACTTGTATTGTATATTATGTAATCTTGAGATACCATAGACACGTATACAATGTTTCGACCTATCATGTCGACACATCTATATATATTTCGGAACAACCATAGACACTCTATATGTGAATGTTGGAGTTAGCTATACAGGGTTGAGGTTGATTCCAAAATATATATAGTTTGAGTTGTGATCAATACTGAGATACGTATACACTGGGTCGTGGATTGATTCAAGATAATATTTATCGATTTATTTCTGTACATCTAACTGTGGACAACTAGTTGTAGGTTACTAACGAGGACAGCTGACTTAATAAACTTAAAACATCAAAATATATTAAAAGTGTTGTAAATATATTTTGAACATACTTTGATATATATGTATATATTGTTATAGGTTCGTGAATCAACCAGTGGCCAAGTCTTACTTCCCGACGAAGTAAAAATCTGTGAAAGTGAGATATAGTCCCACTTTTAAAATCTAATATTTTTGGGATGAGAATACATGCAGGTTTTATCAATGATTTACAAAATAGACACAAGTACGTGAAACTACATTCTATGGTTGAATTATCGAAATCGAATATGCCCCTTTTTATTAAGTCTGGTAATCTAAGAATTAGGGAATATACACCCTAATTGACGCGAATCCTAAAGATAGATCTATTGGGCTTAACAAACCCCATCCAAAGTACCGGATGCTTTAGTACTTCGAAATTTATATCATATCCGAAGGGTGTCCCGGAATGATGGGGATATTCTTATATATGCATCTTGTTAATGTCGGTTACCAGGTGTTCACCATATGAATGATTTTTATCTCTATGTATGGGATGTGTATTGAAATATGAAATCTTGTGGTCTATTGTTACGATTTGATATATATAGGTTAAACCTATAACTCCCCAACATTTTTGTTGACGTTTAAAGCATGTTTATTCTCAGGTGAATACTAAGAGCTTCCGCTGTTGCATACTAAAATAAGGACAAGATTTGGAGTCCATGTTTGTATGATATTGTGTAAAAACTGCATTCAAGAAACTGATTTCGATGTAACATATTTGTATTGTAAACCATTATGTAATGGTCGTGTGTAAACAGGATATTTTAGATTATCATTATTTGATAATCTACGTAAAGCTTTTTAAACCTTTATTTATGAAATAAAGGTTATGGTTTGTTTTAAAAATGAATGCAGTCTTTGAAAAACGTCTCATATAGAGGTCAAAACCTCGCAACGAAATCAATTAATATGGAACGTTTTTAATCAATAAGAACGGAACATTTCAAGTTACAAGTATCAAGTGTTTATTCTAAGATTGACTTACGCTCCGGATATCATCAGCTGAGAGTGAAGGAAGAAGATATTCCTAAAACCGCGTTCAGAACCCGTTAAGGTCACTATGAGTTTCTAGTCATGCCGTTTGGATTGACTAATGCTCCAGCAGTATTCATGGATCTAATGAACCGCGTCTGCATACTGTATTTAGACAAACTCGTTATTGTTTTTATTGATGACATATTGATTTACTCCAGAACAAGGAAGAACATGAGCAATACTTAAGGCTGGTGCTAGAACTACTCAAGACAGAAGAAATGTATGCGAAATTTTCAAAGTGTGATTTCTGGTTACAAGAAGTATAATTTTTAGGTCATGTTGTTAGTAAACAAGGAATCCAGGTTGATCCTGCCAAGATCAAAGCCATTAGTAAATGGGAAACACCAACGACTCCGACACAAATCCACCAATTTCTGGGCCTTACTGGTTACTACCGAAGATTCATTCAAGATTTCTCTAAAATCGCCAAACCCTTAACTACATTGACTCAAATGGGAAAGAAGTATGATTGGTCCACGGAATAGGAATCTGCATTCCAGTTATTAAAGAAGAAGTTAACATCTGCACCCATTTTATCATTGCCAGAAGGAGATGATGATTTTGTGATTTATTTTGACGCTTCGCGCCAAAGTTTAGGTTGTGTATTAATGCAATGTACAAAAGTTATCGCATACGTCTCATGACAACTAAAAGTTCACAAAATGAACTATACGACACACAATTTGAAACTTGGAGCAGTAGTTTTTGCACTCAAAATATGGAGACACTATCTATATGGAACCAAGTGTACAGTGTACACCGACCATATGAGTCTTCCGCATATTTTTGATCGAAAAACAACTCAATATGAGGCAACTTTACTGGGTAGAGTTATTGAACGATTACGATTGTGAAATCCGTTACCACCTCGGAAAGGCTAATGTAATAGTTGATGCTTTAAGTCGGAAGGAAAGAGTTAAACCTCTTAGAGTTCAAGCTTTAAATATTACGATTCGTACTAATCTCACAAATCAAATTCAAGCAGCACAATTAGATGCTTTAAAAGAAGAAAATGTAAAAGGAGAAATGATCAAAGGGTTAGAAAAGCAACTTGAAGTAAAAGGCCAATGGAACTATGTATTTTGCTGGTAGGATATAGGTACCAAAACATGGTAACCTAAGGCAACTAGTATTGGATGAAGTGCACAAAACAAGGTACTCAATTCATCCTATAAACGAGAAAATGTACCACGAGCTCAAAAAGTTCTATTGGTAGCCTAATATGAAGATAGAAATTCCTACTTATGTAAGAAAATGTTTAACATGTGCGAAGGTTAAAGCTAAGCACCAAAAGCCTTCAGGATTACTGCAATAACCCGAGATTCCTCGGTGGAAATGGGAAAGAATAACCATGGATTTCATTACGAAATTGCCAAGGACTGCAAGTGGTTACGATACCATTTGGGTGATAGTTGATCGCCTCACTAAATCTGCTCACTTTCTGCCTATGAAGGAGGCAGACAAAATGGAGACACTGGTACGGCTATATTTAACGGAAGTTATTTCCTGACATGGTGTAACTATCTCCATCATGTCTGATCGTGACACCCAATTCACATCATAGTTTTGAGAGTCTTTACAAGAAGCATTGGGAAGTCGATTAGATCTGAGCACCGCTTATCACCCACAAACAGATGGTAATGAAAGAACAATACAAACATTAGAAGACATGTTATGGGTATGCGTGATTGACTTTGGAACCAGTTGGGATCGACACTTACCCTTAGAAGACATGTTACGAGCATCAACACAGTGCCATTTGAAGTACTTTACAGTAGAAAGTAGATCTCCTATTTGTTGGAGCGAAGTAGGAGATAGACAACTTATTGGACCAGAAATTATTCATGAAACCACCGAAAAGATTATTCAAATATAGCAACGATTGAAAACAGCTAGGATTCACCAAAAGAGTTATGCTGACGTAATAAGAAAACTACTAGAATTTCAAGTAGGCGACAAAGTTATGTTGAAAGTGTTACCCTGGAAAGGTGTCGTACGATTCGGTAAACGAGGAAAGCTAACTCCCAGGTACGTAGGACCGTTTCAAATCACCGAAAGAATTGGAACAGTGGCTTATCGATTAAAATTACCGCAAGAGCTTAGTAGTATTCAAGCCACTTTGCACGTGTCAAATTTGAAGAAATGTATAGCCAAAGAGGATGTCGTAATTACTCTCGATGAAATACGGATTAATGATAAACTGCATTTCATAAAAGAACCTATTGAAATCATGGACCGAGAGGTCAAATGATTAAAGCAAAGTGAAATACCGATTGTTAGAGTTCGTTGGAATGCTAGACGAGGACCCGAGTTTACTTGGGATTGTGAAGATCAAATGAAGCAAAACTATCCTCATTTGTTCACTGATATCGCTCATAAGATAGGTACTACTCAAAATTTCGGGAAGAAATTTTCTTTAACGGGTAGGTACTGTGATTACCCGGAAAATTTCGCATTATTAAATTAATTACAAGATAAAATATATCCGACATGATAAGCAAACCTGTTATGTTGAGTCTCAAAACTTTTAAAATGATTTTAGTACATTCGTTTACCTTCGACCATTTCCGATGATTCACGATCAATAATTCATAAACAAGATATATATATATATATATATATATATATATATATATATATATATATATATATATATATATATATATATATATATATATATATATATATATATATATATATATATATATATATACACACACACACACACATGTAATTACATGTAAAAAGGTTAATAAGATATTGTACAAATTGGTTTCAAAACAACATATGTATATAGGTCACGACACAATAAAACTGATTATTAAAACACAAAGTGTTTCGAATATGGTTAATTTTATATGTACGAATTTTATATTATGTACCTATTAGTTTTCAATATATATATATATATATATATATATATATATATATATATATATATATATATATATATATATATATATATATATATATGTATATATATATATATATAACGACGTAATAATACATATTAATAAAATAAATTCATATATATATATATATATAATATATATATATATATATATATATATATATATATATATATATATATATATATATAATTTTAATTTTGAATACAATTAGTAAATGATAACACTCATTTTTCCCGTTCAATGTTTATCAAACAACTTATAAATAACAAATTTATATTTTTTCTCTTGTGAAGTAAATTTAAGTTGCATATGGGTTGCTTAATTATATGTTGACAAGTATAGATGTTGATTAATTAAGATTTAGATTTAGATGGGAAATACTTATCTCCATATTGGTCCCATGATTAATCATTGATTATCAATCATAATCAATATAATAATATTATAATGAAAAATTAAATCAAAAAATATACTTTGAATATTGATTGTCAATTAAAAGATATAAGAATGATTGATCTTGTGCTATAGAATTGATAGCTAATTATTGTGGTTGCAATTTTTTTTGTCCAAACTGAAGTAACTAGATTAATACGCCAATCTTGTGACCTTTATTCTTAATAATTTATATCAATAATTTTATCTACTCTACACAAATTTCAAACCACCTTTGTTTTCACATAGACTTCAATAACCACATTAAATCATGAATTATGGTTTAGTTATAGAGCGGCTACTTACTCCTCAAGCTAAATATTTTTATTTCACGAGTTCTTGTTTCTTTGTGCTATATGTTGCCTATAAATACTGGTTCTATTAACGAGTATAACACATAAAAAAACATAAACATTGACATATTACTCAGTATTATTCTGGCAACACATATTCACTACGATCAACTTCTAGTTAAAAGTTCAAGATTAGTAGTTATCTACTGTAAACGTGTTATATACGGGTATTTTATATAGAGTTTCAAACCATTTAAAACTAAGAAAATATTGGGTATTGTTCGGGGGTAATGTTCGGGGTATTGTTCGTGAATCCAAGGCCAACCGTACAGTCGTCTACTATCATTACGTCTACGCAATTTACCTACAATATTGAATCTCAATATTGAACAGTGAGTTTATATATCCCTTTTTAAATGCTTTAAATATTTTTTGGCTGAGAATACATGCACTTTATTTTATACGCAATGGACACAAGTATTTACTTATTTGATTCTACACTGAGTTTAAATCAAAAATTCCTTAGCTTTGGTAACTAGTAGCTGCCAGTACATAGGATGTGGACTGGTGGACGCGAATAATTATATATGGATCCATAGGGCTTGACATCCCCGTCTGAGCTAGTAGCGTTAGTCTTTTAACGGATGTATGTTATTTGAGTTTACGACACATTAGTTTGCGTGTATTAAAATGAATAGGGTAATTATTACTATGGCGTTAAGTTTATTACCAGTGTGCTCTATTACGTAGAATCTATTGATAAACTTTTGATGAAATCTTTGTGGTCCATCTTTATATACTTATGAGTCGAGCAATTAAACCTATAACTCACCAACATTCGTGTTGACCCTTTTAGCATGTATTATTCTCAGGTCCTTAGACTGCTTTCGCTATGATGTGTTTGTTGCCTGCATGGAGTTTCTCATGCTTTGTTTAATGTTTATTATATTCAAAATAGAACTATGTTGTGTAATAAATAATTTGGCTGTGATGTCAACCTGTATTATTTAAACTTATGTATTTTGGGGATTTACTTATACTTAAGTAATCACCCACGTGTTTATAACTTTCTATGTTTAGAAAGTCACCTATTTTAATGAATGCAATATTTTTATTTAAACGTATAATGTAGAGGTCAAAACCTCACTATGAAATCAATGATTGACGTACTGCGTCAATAGCGATTTTGACGGGTCGTTACGGCTGTGCTGCCACCTTCTTTTAGGCGGCGGAGAGCTTTAAAGCCAGTAACATGCTCTAGTTGCATTACATCAGAAAGTTCAATTTCTGCAAAAATAAATTTTTGTTAGTAAATCTTACGCGAAAGTGGTAATGCTTAACAAATAAGTTAAAAGTTATATTGCGTACCTTGATTCTCAGTGTTAAGCAATAGAGCATCATAATTGCTCCATGGCCAGTATACTGAAACCTTTCCAATATATAGCGGTACGTGCCAATATGGGCGGACTGCCAAGTAAACGTTCTTAATTTCTTTTAGCAACTCTTTGCCAATGTCGTTAAGTTTGCTGCGCTCATTCACATTTTTTCCTAGCTCCATCGTCAAGGAAAGCCTACCTTTGTGCTCACACACAGCTTCTGCTTTGTTGAAAAAGAAAGATCTGATCCAATTAACAATGGATGCCTTGGGAGATGTAATGACGCCTTGGCGTGAATTGAACGAAAACCACCCGCTATTAACAGGAGAGATAGTGTTAAAATTTCGGAACACCTCAAGCAAGGGCTGTTTTTTGAGTGCCCTACAATACATTAAAAACAACACAATTTTAGCAACTGCGTAAGGGTGCAATTGGGCGATGGCGATGTTGTAGGAATCACATACACCCAAGAAGAAGTCAGTTAGCGGAAATCTAAGATTTCCTTGATACATCGCGGTTTCATAAACCTCAATCATCCCCTCTGGAGGATTGTCTGCCCTTGCATCCTCAGTAAGAGCAATTAGGAAGAATTGATCCAATAATGGATAGTTGACCTTTAACTGCTCAATCTTCTCATCCGTCATATACGATGAGAAGTTGTGCGCAGTCGTTGAGGTTGAGGATTGAGGAGTAGAGGGGGAAGCCATGATTAATTAAGAAGAATTGATACTGTTTGATTTTAAACGAAAAGTGCTCAAAAGCGTGAATTGCAAAAGCAAATTGAATATTAAGCAGCGTTGAAATTTTAGCGGATAAGTTTTAATCGAAAGCGAGGTGAATAAGAAAGTGTAAAGTGAAATGGAGCGGTAATCGGTTCTATTTATAGTGTTAATCGAGAAGTTAAAAGTTTATTCGCAATGATTAAAATCAACGGCTATAAGTTTGCAGAAATGAATCAACGGCTAGAAAAGAGCCGTTAGAAAATGTTGATGGGACGCGAACAGTCTGTCAGGCGCATGATTTTATGCGTAACGGATAAATTTTTGCGGACCGTTTAAAAAACATTTTAATTTCAATATTTAGAGTTTATTATGTTAAATTTATTGCATAAATATAACACAATAAACTGGTGGGACCTAATCATATACATATGCATGTATATGCATATTTTAAGTACAAAAGACAATGCAAATGCAAGTGCAAACAGAATCGTGCAAATAAATAACAAATTGCGGATTGCGCTATTGCACTGCGGAAGTCCGGATAAAAATCAACATTGCGATTATGTCCCTCATACACGTTGCAGATCTATAAAGTATGCACAAATATTTAATCCGCGAAGATTCCAAACCTATAAATAGGGAGCTTGGCCTCTCATTTTAGGTTGTTGATTTTGTGCAATTGCTCTGGCGTTTGTGATTCACTTGTGACTATGCCCAAGTATCAATCATAATTCGGCTAAGGTAATGCAATCAAGACCGGGACATGGTGATTGATCATTTGATTCTAAGTGAAAGACGATCAAAAAGTCCCAAAAACATTATCAACACCACCATCCATCCCTTATTGCACTTAATTCCTAGATTAGATCTTGCATCTAATCTAGGATTGATCACCCTTCTCTCTCTTTATAAGGTTTGGTTGGTGGATGATGTTATGCGAGGTGTATACAAAATAGTTTATATTTTACTAGGAAAAACTATTAAATACGATACAATTTTACACAAGATATTTATTTATTTATAGAATGGATATACTTAAACCTTGCTACAACACTTATAGGCAGTGTACCTAATCGTACAGTAGTGTAGTTTTTAGTAAGTCCGGTTCGTTCCACAGGGAAATCTTTAAACAAAGCTCAATGCTATATTAGTTTACTTTTATAAAAATACAAACATATATATAAGTAATATTATTATTATAAAGGGGGGTTTTTACCGTTTAATGACCGGTTTGTCGATTTTAAGACTTTAGTCGCAGTTAAAACCTAATGTAAAATAAATAAATAAAATACTTAATTTAAAGCGTAAAGTAAATAACGATAATGAAATTGCGAATAATAAAAGTGCGATAAAATAAAATTGCGATAATTAAAAAGTACGATAATTAAAAGTGCGATTAAATAACAATAAATAAAAGTGCGATAATTAGAAGTGCAATTAAATATAAAATAAAGGAAATTAAATATGAAATAAAAGAATTATGCTTATTTAAACTTCCGTAATCATGATGTTTGACGTGTTGATTTTAGTTTTATGCCCGTGGGTTAATTGTCCTTTGTCCTGGATTATTTAATATGTCCGTCTGGTTTTTGTCCATAACAGTCCATCAGTCATAAATATAAAGTGCGAGTGTCCTCGTCAAATTATTATTATACCCGAAGTTAAATATTCCAACTAATTGGGGATTCGAATTGTAACAAGGTTTTAATACTTTGTTTAATGAATACACCAGGTTATCGACTGCGTGTAAACCAAGGTTTTACTACTTTGCTAACAATTACACCAATTACCCTTGAATGTAATTTCACCCCTGTTTTAATTATTCTAGTGGCTATTAATCCATTCCCGTGTCCGGTTAAATGAACGATTATTCGTACATATAAATACCCTGCCCATCGTGTCCGATTGAGTGTATATGGTAATTTATAGGGACGCCCAATTGTAAATATTTATATTAACATTAACAAACTTTCATTTAGTTAAACAAATATAAAGCCCATTAATAGCTCATAGTCTAATTTCCACAAGTGTCGTTCTTTTGTCCAAACCCCAATTATGGTACAAAGCCCAATTACCCAATTTTAGTAATTAGCCCAACATCATGATTACTTCGTTTTAAATAAGCATAATAATAACTTAGCTACGAGACATTAATGTAAAAAGGTTGAACATAACTTACAATGATTAAAAATAGCGTAGCGTTACACGGACAGAATTTCGACTTACACCCTTACAACATTCGCTAACATACCCTTATTATTAGAATTAAAATTAAAATTAAAATTAAAATTATATATATATATATAAATTTTACGTATGATAAGAGAAGAAAAAGATGATGATTTTGATCAGAATTCGGTTGGCTTTATAGGCAGTTTTCAAATTTAGGGCTCCGCGACTCGCGGCAAAATCCTCTTCAAACTCCGCGAGTCGCGGAGAATGAATTTACAGCTCACACCCTTTGAGTCTTTCTCTGTCGACGGTTTTATAATATATATATAATATATATATAATTAATATAATTAATTATATATTATATTATATTTATATACATAGTTAACTTGTAATTTTTAGTCCGTTGCGTCGAGCGTTAAGAGTTGACTCTGGTCCCGGTTCCGGATTTTCGAACGTCCTTGCGTACAATTTTATATTTTGTACTTTGCGTTTTGAATCTTGTACTCTTGTAATTTCGAGACGTTTCTTATCAATAATTGGAACCTTTTTTATTGTCTTTTGTACTTTTGAGCTTTTTGGTCGTTTGCGTCTTCAATTCGTCGAATCTGTCTTTTATCTTCACCTTTTATTATTTAAACGAATATCACTTGTAAATAGAACAATTGCAACTAAAAGCTTGTCTTTCTTGAGGAATAATGCTATGAAATATATGTTCGTTTTTAGCATTATCAAATATTCCCACACTTGAGCGTTGCTTGTCCTCAAGCAATATTGTCTTGAAATACTAGAATCACTTCTTTATTCTTCACACTTTGTACATCAGTGATTTCTATACGGCGGTATAAACAATGGTAGTAACGATATGGTTTACAGTCCCACATGACTATAAAAATTTAGATCCATTAAGGAAATTGGATCTTTATGAAAATATTTGATCTTTTGAAAATTAAATTTAGTTTTTACCCTAGATAAGTTTTCCGGGATAACCCTTTACCGGTGTTTGCAAAATATTTTTGTGGGTTTGGTGGGTTTCAGATTTGAAAATTTTAGCTCAAAACTTGCGGTTTTGTGTCACCCACTTGCTAACCTTGTATTTGGAAAGCAACACATCCAGTTTACTTGTCCCGTATATTACCGTCCGGTTGTAAAGGAAAGCGTTGAACAAGCAACTGTTAAGGCAATGTCCCGTGACATGCTTTTGATTTTGGTCTATAACGTGTCGGACGCAATTACTATCCTTGGTAGGAGCAATAGTAAAGCTCACCCTTATAATTTTTCGGTCTGGCACAAGGTCCTGTCTTTGACCACTATGCAACCACCGTTCTTACGGTTGACACCCGATTTAGTTCAGGTGACCTAATGAATTCCAGGTGAATTCCTAGGATTTTACGTTCAATGGTAATGAACGCATTGAAAATAGGGTTTTCAGAAAACAAATCGGTTTGTAATTTTGATCAAAATATTTTCTCGTTTAAGCTCGAGTTTAGATATCATCGAATTCCATGAGTTTGTAATTCTCAATCTTTAAGGTCAATCTCTAGGATTGAGTAATATCAGTCTTAAAAGCTGATTTTTAATCTTTAAGGAGATTATCCTTTCTGGGGATCTGATTCATTAGTCTTATCAAGCTAATTTGCATGGTGCCCCCCCATTGTACGAGATAAATCCTTCTCATGGTTAGGATAAATCTGACCACATGGCAACCCTGTTTAATGCTGAGGTCCGTGGATTTCCTGCTGATTTTAGTGATGACTTTTCTAGATTTTTCGTCAACCTACAGCTGGTCTGGACGACAACTTCATGACCTAAATCAAGAAGCGCGTGTCTTTTTCGGAAGACTTTACTTCCTTTTAATGATGGAATTGATTCATCGTGTAGATCCATCTCTTCTTTTCTTTCATCGGGTAAAACAGTTTAGTTTAGTCCAAAGCAAAAGTATTTTCAGTTATTTGTTACAGATATATGTGACATATGTTTAAGATAACTTGGTAAATTTTCCCACACTTGGCTTTTATTTTCCTTTTTATCGTCCTCTATTCCATTTTAAATGAATTTTAACATTTTAGTTTGTTTCTCAATTTATGTCCTTTCCGAGGTAACAATAATTTCGGTGTTAAAACCTAGTTTTATCGTTCATAAATATGTATAAACATGATTTTGAATTCATTTAATTGAAAATTTTGAAAAATTTTACTAGAATTGGGTAGTCAGTATATAAGACTAGGGCTGTTCTTTTTTATTAGAGAGCACTAGATTCTAATACAACTACTGCTTTACTAGTATTTTTAATGGTAACCAAGTGTTTAAGATAAAAAATTTTAAAATCCGAAAGAATTTAACCCCTTCCCACACTTAAGATCTTGCAATGCCCTCATTTGCAAGAAATCAGTAACAATTTAAATTATTGAGGGTGATTAGTGTGAAAATGATTAAATTTTACCAAAGTTTCCAAATATATTGGCGTTTGTTTGCTGAATGATAAATGGTGCACATCATTTGTTCATTCCGTCTTGTTATTATTTCACATATATTTTGCATCTTGTCGTCAAAATTAGTTGCTTTTGCTGAACTTAATGCCAGTCTTTGAAAATGCGTTGTTTTACCCTGTTGTGTACATAAGATAAACTGCAAACATATATACATATTTTTGAAGTTTGGTATATTACCCCACATTCAAAAATTATTAAAATCTAAGAATAAAAGTTAGATAATTATAAAAATGATTACAATATTAACAAAAGTATTAAACGTATCAATAATTACAAATTACAAAATAAAAAAAAAAATAAGTAAACTAAGGATGATATTGGTACCAATAGGGGTTCCAGGCATAACCATAGGTGCTATAGAATGCTTCGGCAGGGTCATACGTAGGATATGGTGGCTGCATCTCTATAGACTAAGGAGGGAAGATGGGTTTCGGTGTAGGAATATAGTTTCTACCTATATGTTGGCAATGAGCTATGATTTGGTTCTGATGAACTTGCCAATCTTCAAATGCTCTCTGTCTAGCATTTTCGTATTCCTGAGAAGCTATAAACCTATGCATTTCTTGCATCTCATTCCCCCCTCCTACATTACCTTGTTGCTGGTTTCTCTCCACCTGTGGATGTCTACCATGGTATCGTACTGCGGCGTTATTTCACCTCTTCAAAACTTTCGCACCATGGTATACATTTAAACCTATAGTATCGCGGGGTTCCGGCTCTTCTAGTAATAATCCCCCCCGACTTATATCCACACCGAGATATTCACCAATCAAAGTAATAAAAATACCACCTCCTATTATGATATGTGGTCGCATCCCCCGAACCATAGCTGATAAATAATAACCCACACAATATGGTATACTTACAGCGCTTTGTGGGTCTCGAATACACATATGGTAAAACAAATCCTGTTCATTTACTTTTTCTTTGTTCTTACCCCTTTGTGTAATCGAATTAGCTAAAAACCTATGTATCATTCTTAATTCGGCTCTATCTATATCCAAATAAGAGTAATTTCACCCTTTGAAACGGTGATGGCTTGTCATTTGACTCCACACACCGTGTGTATCAAAATTCTCATCTATCTTTCTACCGTTTAGTATCAATCCTCTACAATCGGCAGACGCTAACTCCTCAGGCGTATATATACGTAAAGCCTGAGCCATGTCCAGTAAAGACATGTGGCGCATCGAACTGCCTAACAAAAATCTAATAAAAGAACGATCGGTTAAACTAGCTACCCGATCATTCAACTCTATACTACATAACAATTCTTAACACCATACTTTATATACAGGTCTACGTATGGTGAATAAACATATCCAGTCATTAAAAGAAGAATTACCATACCTCTGTACAAGTAATTCCCTAATTGGCCCGGCCAATTCTACAGCTTCTAAGGGTCCCCATTCTATGACCCTTGGTACCTCAACAACCTTAGAATGAAGAGTATGCAAACCCCTTTGATATTTTGGATAATCTATCCAAAGTCTGTCAAATCTCAGGTTCGGGTGCAACTCTTCCAAGTGCATATCGGAAAAGGTCATGACTGGATGAGGTATATCCTGCTTGTAGTAGTTATCCACCTCCTGTTGTTCCAAATTCTCAGCAGGAGCATTGCGGGCTTGGGATGAAGATTCACCCCTTTCATTCTGCAAAACACATCAAACACAATTTTTGTGCATCCAAATATGCATTAGCGTCAGCAAAATCATCAATCAAAATAATTACAATGACATTATCAATTTATATCAAACTTAAGCTTATTTTCACATTTTTATCAAATCTACACTTTTTCAAATAAGCATATACGAAAATTTTCGCCAAGTTCATAAACATTCAACTCAAATAACATGTCAAAATAATCATTACTAGCAATTAAACAAGTCTCAAATGGCATTATCTTTCAAAAATCAAGTTCATGAATTTTAGACTTGAAAAAGTCCACTTTAATTCTCAAAATCATGTTTAGGCTCAAAGTTTGGATCATTTAACTACCTAGACATGTTACACTACTCAATTTAGCAACAATTCATGACAAAAATCGGCCATAACCTGTTTATATCAAAAAGCCCTAAATTTCTCAAGAACACAAACCCTAGATTATTCAAAATTTGAAGTTTAAAGCTTCTAATCATGTTAAACAGCATCAATCTAGGTTATACAAGCATAATACATAAACAATTTAAGCCTAATTACACTAAAAAGCATCAAAATCAAATTGGGAAAAAAAATTGCTCAAGAACACCAAATTTCGGATTAAATGGTGTTTAGGTGTAGAAATTTACCGTTTTTCTTGAGTAATTCTTAGATAGCATTCTTCTCAACATGATTTTAGCAAAAGATTTGGTGATTAACGGTTAAAAATTGTGATTTTTGGGGTATTTTTGGGTGGTTTTTCGGGGTTATGTTCGCAGTATTTTTGGGTGTGGAGTGTGAAACTGAGCTGTTGCAGCTCTTATTTTTATTTTCTGTAATCCGGTCCTCCCGCGAGTCGCGGGGATTTACCCTCCAAACTCCGCGACTCGCGGAGTTGTTTTTTTTTTTTTTTTTTTTTTTTTTTTATAATTATTAACTTTTGAAACAATTAAGTACTTAATTTTAAAATTTTGTTTCCCTTGTTATTTAGGACGAGGTCGTTTCGGATCGATGTCCTAGTCTGTCCCTCGACAAAATTTTAAAATTTGTCTTTTTGTAGCGATTGTTTTAAAAGCTAAGATTTTTGGGTTTTTTAATGTTTTTGGCATACTTTAAATCAATAAGATTAAAAATAATGATAATAAAAGTTCTCGTCCCTCCCTTGGGTAAAGCAATTTCGGTTCAAAGACCTAGTCTTCAACTTACGACGAATTTTAAAAATCATATTCTTAACTTAATGAGATAAAGTAAGTTTTTGTTATTAAATTTACACAACTTAAATATGAAATTCAAAATTAATATTAAAAATTCACACCAAACTTAAAATTTGAAATGCATAAAATTAAAAATTTATATTTTAAAAATTAAAAATTCACACCAAACTTAATTTAAAAATTTATAAATTCATATCAAACTTATATTAATTTTTCAAATATTTACAATTTTAAAAATATTGTTTTTACAAAGTTTACAATATTAATTTAAGATTTAAATATTAAATTTAAAAACATGGTAAAAATAAAATTAAAAATCTTTTTGTCTTTTTATCCCACTTTAATCAATCAAATATTATCAAAAATATGCGCCCCTCTTTTCGGTAAAGTAATTTCGGTTCCAAGACCTAATTTAACTCATGACGAATTTTTGAAATATTTTGGTTTGATTGATTAAAGATATTTATACCTTAAGAATAAACGTTAAATTTCGAAGTGATGTAATAAATTTTTTTGAATGATATCAATAATTTCGGTCGCCAAACCTAATTTTATTCAATACCAATTTAATACTTTTTAGCGAACAAATTAGCGTTTATTATCAAAAGGTTAAAAATAAAAATAAAAATAAAAACTGTACAGACATACCTGTGAAATAGATATCTTATTTATATGATCTATCCCATTCATAAGATAGTCGGTTTAATTGGTTTTCCATGGCTACATAGGCGTAACCTCGAGCATTCAGTGTCTTTTCTTCTAAACATATGAACGGTCCGTCTCTGCATAAAGTAACAAATTCGGTATTTGAATAGGTTTGATTATTTGAACATTTACCTCCATGTGACCATTTTCCGCATTTGTGACATCGTTCTAGGTGTCGTGCTCTTCTTTTCGCTGCGGATTTTGATTTTCCTTTACCAAATTGTAACTTATTATCTTCGCATCTGGATTCTTTTCTAACTCCGTCCATTCTTTCTCTGATTACTGATACTATTTAACTCGGTAGTATGTCATTATTACGTTTAGTGATCAAAGCGTGTAGCATTAGACCATGGTTTAGTTCACAGGCAGTCTTCATTTTGTAAAAACCTAAAAAAAAATAAAAATTCAGAATGGGGGGAGAAGACTAGTTCTTTAGGGTCTGCTAGGGAAAGACCATTCGGGTTCCATTTTCGAGAATTACACGAAAACAGACAATCTAACTCTAACAGAAATACATATTATCCTTTAAAGACTTGATTCTCCCCACACTTAGTTAGCTGTGGTGTCAAAATTGTGATTAACTTCATTGTCGACTTCCATCGGACCATGTATGTAATGTTTAACTCTGTGACCATTAACTTTAAATTCAATCCCATTTGAATTTATTAATTCTATCGTTCCGTATGGGAAAACTCTTTTGACTATGAATGGTCCAGACCATCTTGATTTCAATTTTCCAGGAAATAGCTTGAATCGTGAATTGAAAAGAAGAACTCTGTCTCCTTCTTTAAATTCTTTTGAACTTCTGATTCTTTTATCATGCCATTTCTTCGTTCTTTCCTTATAGATTAACGAATTTTCGTATGCTTTATGTCTTAATTCTTCTAATTCGTTTAGTTGACTTAATCGTAGACGTCCAGCTTCATGTAAATCAAGATTACATGTTTTCAAAGCCCAAAATGCTTTGTGTTCAATTTCTACTGGAAGATGACATGCTTTTCCATAAACAAGTCTAAAAGGTGTGGTTCCAATTGGAGTTTTGTAGGCTGTTCTAAAAGCCCAGAGTGCATCCTCCAATTTAATGGACCATTCCTTCAGATTTGATCCTACGGTTTTCTCTAGAATACGTTTTAAAGCTCGGTTGGTATTTTCAACTTGTCCACTTGTTTGTGGATGATATGCGGTTGAGATTTTATGAGTTACTCCATAACGTTTGAGAACTTTCTCAAGTTGATTATTACAAAAATGAGTTCCCCGATCACTTATTAAAGCTTTCGGTGTTCCAAACCTTGCAAAAAGACGTTTTAAAAAGTTGACTACAACTCGTGCATCGTTAGTTGGGAGAGCTTGTGCTTCCGCCCATTTAGATACATAATCAATGGCTACGAGTATATATAGATTATTATGAGATTTTGGAAATGGACCCATAAAGTCAATACCCCAAATGTCAAATACTTCACATACTTGGATGACATTTTGTGGCATTTCATCACGTTGACTTATTTTTCCGGCCCTTTGACATGCATCACAGGATTTGCAAAGAAGGTGTGCGTCTTTGTAAATTGTAGGCCAATAGAATCCAGCTTCATAAACTTTTCTTGCTGTTAGTTGAGGCCCATAATGCCCTCCTGTTGGTCCTGTGTGACAATGGTTTAAAATTTTACTAGCTTCATCTCCAAATACACATCGGCGTATTATTCCATCGGGACAACTTTTAAATAGATGTGGATCTTCCCAAAAATAGTGTTTTATATCACTGAAGAATTTCTTTCGTCTTTGGTACGATAATCCTTTTTCAAGGAATCCACAAACTAAGTAGTTTGCATAGTCTGCAAACCATGGGATTTCTTTATAATCTATCTTCAATAGATATTCATCAGGAAAGTTCTCTTGTATGGCCGATTCATTTAGAACTTCTAACTCAGGATTTTCAAGACGAGAAAGATGATCAGCGGCGAGATTTTCTGCTCCTTTTTTATCTCGGATTTCAATATCAAACTCTTGTAAGAGTAAGATCCAACGGATTAATCTTGGTTTAGCATCTTGTTTTGAAAATAGGTATCTAAGAGCAGAATGGTCGGTATAGACCACCGTTTTTGCTAGAACGAGATATGATCGAAATTTGTCAAAAGCAAAGACAATAGCAAGGAGTTCTTTTTCATTAGTTGTATAGTTTGTTTGTGCTCCTTGTAATGTCTTACTAGCATAATATATAGGTTGAAATCGTTTTTCAATCCTTTGTCCTAAAACGGCTCCCATTGCAAAATCACTTGCATCGCACATTAGTTCAAATGGTAGATTCCAATTTGGTGTTATCATGATCGGCGCATTAGTGAGTTTCTCTTTAAGAATATTAAAAGATTTGATACACTCATCTAAAAAGATGAATGGCGCATCCTTTTCTAGGAGTTTATTCATAGGAGTGGCAATTTTAGAAAAATCTTTTATGAAACGTCGGTAAAAACCGGCATGCCCTAGAAAACTCCTAACTCCTCTAACATTTGTGGGATGTGGAAGTTTAGCAATTACATCTACTTTAGCTCTATCCACTTCAATTCCTTCTTTTGAAATTTTATGTCCAAGAACGATGCCTTCTTTAACCATGAAATGGCATTTTTCCCAATTAAGTACTAGATTTGATTTTTCGCATCTAATTAGCATTCATTCCAGATTAACTAGACATGATTTAAATGTATCACCGAAGACTGAAAAGTCATCCATGAATACTTCCATGCATTCTTCTATCATGTCGTGAAAAATCGCCATCATACACCTTTGAAAGGTTGCAGGGGCGTTGCAAAGTCCAAATGGCATGCGTTTGTAAGCAAAAGTACCATAAGGGCACGTGAATGTGGTTTTCTCTTGGTCCTCGGGTGCTATTGGAATTTGAAAATATCCGGAAAATCCATCTAGAAAACAATAGTAACTATTTCCGGCTAATCTTTCCAACATTTGATCTATGAAAGGTAAGGGAAAGTGATCTTTTCTGGTGGCGTCATTTAATTTTCTATAATCAATACATACACGCCATCCTGTTACAGTCCTAGTAGGAATAAGCTCATTTTTCTCATTTGTAATGATAGTCATGCCACCCTTCTTAGGTACGCATTGAACTGGGCTTACCCATGGACTATCAGAAATTGGATATATCAAACCTGCATCTAGCAGTTTAATAATCTCTTTCTTAACTACATCTTGCATATTAGGATTTAGTCTTCGTTGGCGTTGCACATACGTTTTATGACCTTCTTCCATAAGGATTTTATGTGTGCAATACGAAGGACTTATTCCTTTAATATCATGAATCTTCCATGCAATGGCTGGTTTATGAGCTTTCAACACAGAAATGAGTTGTGATTTCTCATTTTCAGTAAGAGAAGACGATATTATTACAGGTAATTCAGATTCACCATTTAAATAAGCGTATTCCAAATGGTTTGGAAGTGGCTTTAACTCTAATTTCGGAGGTTCTTCTATCGATGATTTATATCGATATCTGTCTTCTTCTTTTAGCATTTGAATTTCTTCTGTTGTTGGTTCATATCCATTAGCTATAAGTGTAGCTAACATTTCAGCTTCATCAATTGGTTCATTACCTTCTCCTAAAGAACATTCTCCTGTTCCTTGTAATTCTGGAAATTCTTCTAATAATTCTGCATGTGCATCTATAGTTTGAATATAATAACATGTATCATCTGCAGATTGTGGTTGTTGCATTTCTCTATCAACTGAAAAGGTAACACTCTCATCCTCTATACTTAGGGTCAGTTTCTTACCGAACACGTCTATCATTGCTTTAGCCGTATTTAAGAATGGTCTTCCTAATATGAGAGGAACTTGAGAATCTTCTTCCATGTCCAAAACAACAAAATCTACTGGAAATACTAAATTACCAACTTTAACTAGCATGTTCTCCATTATCCCTCTAGGATATTTTATTGATCTATCGGCTAGTTGTATGCTTATTCTTGTTGGTTTTAATTCTCCAAGGTCTAGTTTAGCGTATAGTGAATACGGCATTAGATTTATACTAGCACCTAAGTCTGCCAATGCTTCTATTGAACTAAGACTACCCAGAAAACATGGAATTGTGAAACTTCCTGGATCAGATAATTTTTCTGGTATCTTATTCAACAGCACTGCTGAACAATTAGCATTCATAGTAACAGCCGAGAGTTCTTCCATTTTCATTCTATTTGAGATTAGATCTTTCAAGAATTTAGCATATCTTGGCATTCCTGAAATCACATCAATGAAAGGAAGATTTACATTTATCTGTTTAAACATATCCAAGAATTTGGATTGCTCGGCTTCAAGTTTCTCTTTCTTCATTTTACTCGGATAAGGAAGTGGTGGTTGGTATGGTTTAACATAAGGTTTATCCTTAACTGTGTTATCTTCATTAACCTTCTCAACTACCGGTTCTTTTTCCTTATCTTGATCAGGTTGTGGTTCTTGTTGAGTAGGAATAGCTTCATCAGAAGTTACAGGTATTTCAGGTGGTTTAAGTGTTGTACCACTTCTTGTGGTAATGGCTTTAGCTGTTTCATTCCGGGGGTTAGCATTTGTATCACTAGGTAGACTTCCCGGTTTTCTTTCACCTATTAATCTTGCTAGGTTACTTACTTCTTGTTCCAGATTTTGAATAGAAGCTTGTTGATTTCTAAATGCTTGAGCATTTTGTTCATTAGTTTGTTTTTGAGATGTGAAAAACTGCGTTTGAGTTTCAACTAGCTTCGTCATCATATCTTCTAAATTCGGCTTTTTATCATCGGTTTGTTGTGGTGGTTTGTTTTGAAAATTTGGTCTTTGCTGATTGTAAGTATTATTTTGCTGATTGTAAGTATTATTGGATACTTGTTGATTGCTAGGACCTTGTTGGTTGTTGTATGGAATATTTCGGTTATAATTCTGGTTTTGATTGTAAATTGGTCTTGGCGGTTGATAATTATTCTGATAATTATTTCCAGGCCTTTGGTTTATGTATGAAATATTCTCTCTTTGTTCCATTGTTAATTCAATACTGAGACAATCTTTTGTCAAATGTGATCCTCCACACTGCTCACAACTAATTCGTATTGAGTGAATATCTTTAGTCATCTTTTCCATTCGTCTCTCCACAGCATCTATCTTTGCGGAAATGGAATCTAAGTCATGGCTAGAATCGGCTCTAGCTGCTTTAGATGATCTAATGATATCTTTTTCTTGGTGCCACTCATGTGAGTGGGAAGCAGTGTTATCAATAATTTTGTAAGCATCAGTTTCGGTTTTCTTCATAATAGAACCACCAGCTGCTATATCTATGTCTTTTCTTGTAGTGATGTCGCATCCGTGGTAGAATATTTGTACTATTTGACAGGTGTCTAAACCATGTTGCGGACATCCTCTTAACAACTTTCCATATCTTGTCCACGCCTCATATAGAGTTTCATTTGGCTTTTGTGTGAACGTAACAATTTCTGCTTGAAGTCTTACGGCTTTAGATGCAGGAAAGAATTGTTTAAGAAATTTGTCAACTAAAACATCCCATGTATCAATCGCCCCTTCAGGTAACGATTCTAACCAATCTTTGGCTTCTCCATTTAAAGTCCGGAGGAAAGTTTAATGGTTCAGGATCTACGAACCGTTCCTGAATATTTTCCGGATTCTCAATTGTGAGGTTGGGTTCAAAAAATGGATTATCGGAAATTTGAACTGAAGTACTTGGTCGACTGGATGACGATTCTAAAGAAAAATAAACGGCGGTTATATTTGCTAAATGTCTTGATCTAGTTACAGGTGGTGAACGTACAAAAGGTGATGAACGTCTTGCTCGGTGCATTCACTGAATATCCTATTAGTTTTTAAAAAGGAAAGAAAAATTATAATAAGTTATCCAATCAATAGACTTTTCTGATTTTGCCCACGTTTCGAATAGCCAAAAGATGCAGCAGAGGGGCAGGATTCGTTTGGTCTCAATATAATTGAGGACTGTTTGGCTCCAATAACCCGGTCCACGTACAAATCCAACTATTACTACGAACCAGAAAATTTTGATGTCTATTAATTTAACCACTTAAAATAAATTTTCGTAATTTTAAGAAATTTAGATAAGAAGTAGAAAAAATTCTAAGTCCTAAAAACTAGAATGGCGAGAAATAAGAGAGAAAAAGAGTTCGTCGAAAAAGGTAGAAAAAAAAAATGGTTCAAAAATAAAAGGTGACGGAAAAACAAAAGAAACTTATAAAAACTTAAAAATACTTGACTAACCTAACCTTATTACTACAACTAACTTAAAATTATAATCGCAAATTGATATTACTAATTGGAATGATAATTGATACATAGTAAAAGGTGTCTAAAAATATTAAAGCTTACAGGAAAAACTAAATCACAAATGGAAATAACTTAAAAAGAAACTAAAACTTAAAAAGGCGTCGCAAAATTCTAAAGCACCTAAATCTTAGTCTAAAGAAAAAGCACTTAAGGAATTCTACGGCAAAGCCTAAAAATCTAGGAGTAAAAATAACTATGGCAAAAACTAAATTTAAAATTAATTATGAGAGAAAAATACAAATATTATGCTACAACGATTAAAAAGGGACAAAATATAAAAATATACAAAAAGTTGTAAAAAGTACAATTTTTATAAAAATATTATTTTTATATTATTTATTTAATAAAACTACTAATTTTACAATTTAATTAAAACTAATTAATACTAAATACATAAATTAAATAAAAAGTAAAAGTAAAAATAAAACTAATAATAATAATAATAATAATTAGGGTTAAATAATAATTATAATTAATAATAAACCGTAATTAATGCTGAATTAGGGCTTCCTGTTCGCGTGTCAGAGAAGCTCCGCAAGTCGCGGTAATTAATGCTTCAAACCCCGCGAGTCGCGGGGTTCAGAATTTCAGATCTGGAGCAGTTTGAAATTTTTACGCGTTTTTTTTTTTATTTTCTGTTTTCTGTTTTTTTCTATAAATAAAAGATATTTAATAAAATTTATATTATTATAAACTAAAATAAAAATAAAGAAACTTATAAAACTTAAATATTTAACAAAATCTTAAAAATACTTATATTTTTGTTTTTCTTTTTATATTTTCGAATATTTAAAACGTATTTTTACAAAAACGAATTTTTAATACAACTAAGCTAAAAATCTTTTTTTTTTTATATTAGCGTTGCGCTTCCGGCTTTTAAGATAGTCCCCGGCAGCGGCGCCAAAAATAACTTGATGTTATGCGAGGTGTATACAAAATAGTTTATATTTTACTAGGAAAAACTATTAAATACGATACAATTTTACACAAGATATTTATTTATTTATAGAATGGATATACTTAAACCTTGCTACAACACTTATAGGCAGTGTACCTAATCGTACAGTAGTGTAGTTTTTAGTAAGTCCGGTTCGTTCCACAGGGAAATCTTTAAACAAAGCTCAATGCTATATTAGTTTACTTTTATAAAAATACAAACATATATATAAGTAATATTATTATTATAAAGGGGGGTTTTTACCGTTTAATGACCGGTTTGTCGATTTTAAGACTTTAGTCGCAGTTAAAACCTAATGTAAAATAAATAAATAAAAGACTTAATTTAAAGCGTAAAGTAAATAACGATAATGAAATTGCGAATAATAAAAGTGCGATAAAATAAAATTGCGATAATTAAAAAGTACGATAATTAAAAGTGCGATTAAATAACAATAAATAAAAGTGCGATAATTAGAAGTGCAATTAAATATAAAATAAAGGAAATTAAATATGAAATAAAAGAATTATGCTTATTTAAACTTCCGTAATCATGATGTTTGACGTGTTGATTTTAGTTTTATGCCCATGGGTTAATTGTCCTTTGTCCTGGATTATTTAATATGTCCGTCTGGTTTTTGTCCATAACAGTCCATCAGTCATAAATATAAAGTGCGAGTGTCCTCGTCAAATTATTATTATACCCGAAGTTAAATATTCCAACTAATTGGGGATTCGAATTGTAACAAGGTTTTAATACTTTGTTTAATGAATACACCAGGTTATCGACTGCGTGTAAACCAAGGTTTTACTATTTTGCTAACAATTACCCTTGAATGTAATTTCACCCCTGTTTTAATTATTCTAGTGGCTATTAATCCATTCCCGTGTCCGGTTAAATGAACGATTATTCGTACATATAAATACCCTGCCCATCGTGTCCGATTGAGTGTATATGGTAATTTATAGGGACGCCCAATTGTAAATCTTTATATTAACATTAACAAACTTTCATTTAGTTAAACAAATATAAAGCCCATTAATAGCTCATAGTCTAATTTCCACAAGTGTCGTTCTTTTGTCCAAACCCCAATTATGGTACAAAGTCCAATTACCCAATTTTAGTAATTAGCCCAACATCATGATTACTTCGTTTTAAATAAGCATAATAATAACTTAGCTACGAGACATTAATGTAAAAAGGTTGAACATAACTTACAATGATTAAAAATAGCGTAGCGTTACACGGACAGAATTTCGACTTACACCCTTACAACATTCGCTAACATACCCTTATTATTAGAATTAAAATTAAAATTAAAATATAAATTATATATATATATATAAATTTTACGTATGATAAGAGAAGAAAAAGATGATGATTTTGATCAGAATTCGGTTGGCTTTATAGGCAGTTTTCAAATTTAGGGCTCCGCGACTCGCGGCAAAATCCTCTTCAAACTCCGCGAGTCGCGGAGAATGAATTTACAGCTCACACCCTTGGAGTCTTTCTCTACCGACGGTTTTATAATATATATATAATATATATATATAATTAATATAATTAATTATATATTATATTATATTTATATACATAGTTAACTTGTAATTTTTAGTCCGTTGCGTCGAGCGTTAAGAGTTGACTCTGGTCCCGGTTCCGGATTTTCGAACGTCCTTGCGTACAATTTTATATTTTGTACTTTGCGTTTTGAATCTTGTACTCTTGTAATTTCGAGACGTTTCTTATCAATAATTGGAACCTTTTTGATTGTCTTTTGTACTTTTGAGCTTTTTGGTCGTTTGCGTCTTCAATTCGTCGAATCTGTCTTTTGTCTTCACCTTTTATTATTTAAACGAATATCACTTGTAAATAGAACAATTGCAACTAAAAGCTTGTCTTTCTTGAGGAATAATGCTATGAAATATATGTTCGTTTTTAGCATTATCAGTGGAAAAGAGGATAAGAATGAGATTGGGATCAGTTTTGGGGTATAAAACCCAACCTCAAAGTGAAAAGACCAAAACACCCTCTTTAATGCTTCAATGCTTTCACCCTTACATACAATGGGAACCAAGTCCCACGATCCTACGAAACAAAACCAAGCCCGACATCCATAATATCTTCCGTTAATCCGAAGATCTCACCACATGCTAATAATCACTAGCGTTCATTACCGCAACAAGCGATATCTCATACGCTCAATGTCCCATATGCCCACTTAGGAAATACGGAAAACACCATATTTCCCTTCAAGTTCTCCCGGGCTACAACCAGCAACGAGTTACGTCCATAACTACTAGGTCCATTACGCTGTGAACCAAGTCTTGCATTAATCCAAATTGAGAAGGATTCATGCCGCGTTAATACTCCGTACTCCAATGGTTCATAAACGTACCACTCACCGGTGGCACATCCGCTTATGCACAAGCATTTGTTTTCCACCCCACAAAATCCGTAATTCACAATTCTACCGGTCGATGCCAACATGGCAATCGACACACTCCTCTGACGAGCACTTCTTATAGTCACCGTAACCAGGTTATTCCTTCAACAAAGAAATTCGGTATCCTCAAATAATCACACTGGGAACACAAACTTTCCCATCAATCGATCCGCACACGACCATCTATCTCTGGATTAATCCAGGACGGCACAGTACACCACGTGCTAGACAATACATCAGCACTTGACACAGGGTTTCTCCTTTAAACCCTACTACATAACTACACAAGACGGCTCCCTAGTACTAGCATGAAAATTATTCGTATACTAGAATCCCGTCAATAGCAAATTATCATCACAACAAATTCGCAATTTGCCACATGACCCACACAAATATTCACCAACACCTGGTGAATCCTCTTGCCTCGACCGTCCATTAAGGATGGCCTCAACATTTCAATGCAACTAATGGGTCGCATCATTAGAGAACACACTCTCGCAAACAAACAACATCCGCGTGTCTCGATGTGAGACAATTGGAACCGACACTCCCTGCCTCACAATCGTCCAGAAAGTGGAATAATCCACTGGCGATCTCCACGATCACGTTTCCCAACAAGGAAAAATACGGTATCCGTCACGATATCAAACTCGTACCCATTCAATAATACTATCCGAGTTTCACGACAACCCAGAATTTCACTACGAGAGAACCCGCAACGACAGGTTCATTCTCTCACTCTAGGATCTCAAACTTCACATTTAGTCTCAAACTGCACATTGGTACTTGATAAGCCTGAATTGGACGGTTTATTTTAGTGCGATGTCGTTAGGTCACTAAACATTAATCCAGGATATCAACAGAAGCTAATTGTTTAAATTATATATTACTGGGCATAAATCTATTATTCCTTCCTATGGGTTAGCAAGAGCAAATATGACCTAGGGTCGTTCTTTGAGTGATCGAATTTGAAACGGAGCTTATTCAGATAATTTGGTAATTAAGATTAGGTTGTACACAATTTATTATCCAAGACTAGTGGCCAGGTACACCTTGTATGGAGAAGCAGGATCCTTTTGGTCCCAATAAATTGGCGATTGTTCGTAAAATTCAACGACCAAGTCCAACCGGTTTATTCAAGACACCACTTTATCCGGAATCAAATTATGTAAAGGAAATAGTTGGGTTGATTTGATTTATAATTGTATTTAAAGTATTAAAGCAATATAATTAATATAAGCTAGCTAGCATGCAACAGCTAAGGATAGAGAAGACGTGGTTCACCATGATTTAAGATAACGTAGTGTCGGGATGATTGCGAGACACTCATTGGATAGATATACCTTGGTGTAAATACTAGATTCCCTACTAATTGATTTCTCAATTAGCATGTCATGAGGAACTAGGCTATCGTTATTCTGATTGGATAGACTATGCTCAACTCTCGACGCTTTATCCAGTTTAAGGATATGAGCGGCCCATCTTGGATGCAATGCAGACCTTGGGCACACAAATAAAGTGGCATAGAGAGTGGTTATGATTGTGTTTCAAATTCCTTTCCGTCAATGGTTTGGTAAAATCTAAGGGTTTGTAGCCAAATTAGAACCTCTGATAGTTCTCAGTCATACTTAAAGATTTATAAGCTTAATTTGTATTGTAGTCCGTTACATTCCCATTTATGATTTAAACCATCTCTTACTTAAATCTACCAAAAAAATCCTTTAGTTATCCACCATGTACTACACTTATAGTGGTTCTATAGCTTCTAACCTTGACCATGCTCAAGTGGTCATATAGTACATCAACACTGTACTCTACTGTTGCAACAGTATTTCCTAGAGTCTTATACTCTTGACCAATGTCTTCATCTAGTACTACGGTAATTCCCCATGTACTTTATAGTATTTCCAATGGGTTCATACCTTGACCTATGTATAAACACAGATAATTAATTACCTTATAATTGTTGACTTAATAAAAGATTTTAATCATGTTTATTGGTGGAAGGACGATAATAAAAGATTTAATATCATAGACAGAAAGCGAGTACAAAACGATAATCATCCCTAACTAACATTATTAATTCATGGCAAACAATCATATAATTACTCACACATCATGACAACAAGCATTTCTAATATTAATAAATCACAAACATCAAACAAAAATATTATAATAAATTAATAAAAGAAATGATAGATATTACCGAATAATGCCGGCAGAATAACACTTGTATTTCTTCACAATATCCATAGTGTTACAATGCCTGATAGCTTCTACTATTAACTACATACTAAGCTCCTATTGATCACTAGAGAGCGACAATAGAAAGATAATTAATTTCCTAATCTCTATAATTTTTCTTTCTCTAACTAGAGAGAGAAAGTGAGAAAGGTATGTGTTGAAATGGTGGAATGTGCCACATATTTATAGGAAAGCATGATGGCAAAGTTGTAATTAAATAGGCTGAAAAACCCCTGGAAAGTAGCATAGCAGGCAGGACGGTAAGCAGGACAACAGGCAGGATGGCAGGCAGGAGAGCAGGAAGGATGTCTGGTAGGCCATACGGCTGGCAGGCTGTATGGCAAGCAGTATGACGAGGCCGTTTGCATGGGCAAGCCATTTTCTTGTGTTGTTTGCATGGCAGTCCGTTTGTGATGTGGCAGGCCATATGGCAAAACGCATGGCACCCTGGCAGGCCGTATAGCAAGCCGTTTGGCTTAGATCATTTTGCTCGTTCCTGGGATCGTAACTTGGTTTCCGGGGTCGTAACTAGTCTTTCATCGTTTTCGCTCTAGAATCTTCGTTTTAGCTCCATTTTACTTGATTCTTTTTGCATCGCCTTTGTAACTACTAAATCTACAAAATTAACCGACAAAGTAATTATTTTGATGATAAAGTTTGGAACTTTATTATTTGTGGGCCTTAATATCGAGGTAAAAATGTGACTTTTTAGCCGATATCAAATATCCCACACTTAGACTTTGCTTGTCCTCAAGAAAACCTTTCTTTTTATTATGAGTTCAAGGATGCTTCTGAGGTTTTTGTTCTATTATTCAAGTGGTTTGTTATTTATTATAAGGGGAAAATCAAATAAACCATCTTCTAAAAAGGTAGAAACTATCTCTGCAAGCATGAGGGGAGGTTACATGACTTTGGCTTCCTTACACAGGTCACCCAAATCACTCAAGTGTTTGGGGGTTTCCTATCAATCTATGAATTCGCTCATAGCCAGTCATGTTGCAAGTATTGTCATAGGCTTGACCAAGAATCAAATCTCCACCGGTTAGATAAGGACGGCGCTGATCTTCTCCCTAATCATTCTTTTAAGAGGAAGAACGGGTTGAAAGGTTGGTTTGCGGAGAAAAGTGAAGGTTTTGATATGGAGAAAAGGGTGATTTTTGAATCATTGATATTTAGAGAGATTCGATAGATTTCGGTTTCATGAGGATATACTTTTTTTAGGAAAGATGGTACTCTATTTTTGTTGAAGAGTTCCTTTAGAGGGTGTTGATTTTTAGCGAAGACTTTGCTTCTTTTCTGCAATTCTCCTAGGTCAGAATCTTCATTTTCTTGGGGGATCTATGCTTTTATTTGAAGACTTTTCTCTTCTTTATTTAGGAGACTTTACTCAACTTTTTTTTTTCATATCACATCTTCATAACTTTGTCTATTTCTTCTTGTGCCCAGAGAGAAAGGTATTTCACCAGAAATAGGTATTATTGACCTATCAAAAACAGTCTGGAATTTTGGAATTTTCGAAAAGTGTTTGAAGTAAACTAGGTCGATATATCTCTTTGAATTTCTAGATTTTGGAATGAGAAAGGAAAGAGGGTGGAAACGCTAACGTATTTGATAGTGCATTTGGGGGTGAGTATTTTATGATTCATCAACTCTTTGGCGACTTGGCATGAGTTGGTCGATTTAAATGCGTGGAGTGGAAACGAAAACGGATGGTTTCGAAAGGAGTATCACACCTATACTACGTATGGCGCTTAATAACCATTGACCTCGAAATGTACGGTAAGGTCAAGTTCTAACTCTAAATGCTAACATCGGCACTCTCAACGAAAAAGATAGTGAAGCATTAAAAATGATGCTTATTGGGCTATTTTTGGGGTGCCTTATAACAATTTTAGAGAATCGGTTCATCCTTAAGAAGATTTATGTCCTCATTTGTCTTGATTTTAGAACAAACACGCTTGATTTTCGAAAGTACTTTTTCAGAAAGTATCATTTAGTCAAAATTTTTAAAAAATTTACGTTGAGGACAAAGAATCTAAATAGTAGGTATATTCGAAAATCTTAGTAAAATTTTAAGTTAAGAACATTTTTCGAGCATCCCATATTACGATGTACTACACTGCTATCCCACACTTAGAAGAACATTGTCCCTAATGTTCATTCTTAAATTTTGGGGAGCTGAAATCCTAAACTTAGAGTTTGAACATGTCAAAAAATGTATCTAACCTCAATATTGGGTTGGAATCCCACACTTAGTGATAAGCTTAAGATAGGGTATAATCGAAACAAAATAAACGAAGAGAAAGAAACGAATTACTTCCCTTGGGTGCGGCAGTGAGCTGAGGATCTGAAGGTAGACTGAGTCGGAACCATCTTCTGCTAGATCCGAATTGGTCTTCTTGAAGTGTAATCGAGCTCATTAGGGCGTTCTCATCCTCCATACACCATCCACCAATAACTTGCAATGAAATAATCAACGGGTTTCCTTGTCATTTCATCATTATTCAAAGAGTCTTCACCACAGGCATCAATAAGTGTCTTATTACTTGTAAAGATGGAATAAGATCAAACCTAGACATGTGATTAAGCTTTAGGCCATAGACTCACTGATTTACGTTTTGATGAAAAAGTTATTTGAAAACTTGAAGGTTTCAAAATTAGGTTTTTGGAAATTCAACAAATCAGTGTATGACTAAAAAGCTTAATCTCACACTTAAAGTGTTGATTGCCTTTAATTTTAAGACTTTTGAAATAATGTAGCAAATAGTGCATTTAAGCTCAAGACAAGTAGGAGAAGTGAATTCATCCTAAGAAACGTTGAAAATTTTATTTTAAGTTTCACTTTTCACTTATTCAATTAACCTAATTATCCTAATCTAGCTACTACTAAAGTTATAGAAAAATAAACACACGGGTTGCCTCTCGAGAAGCGCTTGTTTTTGTTCGAGTCACGAGCCTGACTCTAGCCTTATTTCTCAGGAAATCTAGGCGGCTCCCTTGCATCCATCAGTAGACACAAGAGGTAATATTGTAACTAAAGCGGACATAGAATAAGGTATGTCCTTTGAGAGGAGAAGGTGATTTAAAGTGAATGCTGTATTTAACTTGAGTTATAACAAAGCTATAAACTCCTTTTATCTTCTTGATATGTGCGGGTTGGTCAAATGGGTCCTCATCACTCCATGGTGTATATGTCATTATGTATTTGAGTGATGGTTTATAGGATAGCCCTGACATAAAATTCGTCTTTATTCTTAGTGACTTTTGGTTGGTCGTAATTTTGTACTCTAGGCATGGAGGTGGGACAATGTCCATTGACGTCTCCAATATGCTTACAACATTAGCAACTGCTTCGATGCTAGAATCCTCCATCTCTTTCTTCTTATCCAGGCTCTCCATTTCAATTTCTTCATCCACCTCCTCGTCACTCTGGTCGGGAGATTCAAGTATAATTGATTTAGAGAGTTCTTCTAGAACGAAGTCCTCTCCAGTCATTAAAAGATCAAAATAAGGTCGGAGTGAAGATTGGGTTTGTGTGGAGTGGTTATTCTTCTTATCTTCTACTTCTATATTTTTCGCTTCATTCTCGTAATAGAAGGTGACTTTCCTAATGGAGATGGTAATTATTTCGCCGTTCTCATCAGAAGGACATACATACTCGTAGATCGTGAAAGTAACCTCTTCTCCACGGGCTCTCAAGGTGATAGTTCATGAATAAATGTTAACGATCGCTTTGGCCGTATTCATGAAAGGCCTTTCTAAGATAATAGGGGTTTTCATGTCTTCTTTAAAATCCATAACCACAAAGTCGGTTGAAAAAAGGAATTTTTCGACCTTAACCATGACGTTCTCAGCTATTCCCTTAGGATATCTAGTGGACTGGTCAGCTAGATGGATGCTCATTTTGGTAGGGTTAAGGTTTCCAATTTTCAATTTCTGGAAGAGATTGATGCTGGCACCAAGGTCGGTGAAAGAATTGATATTACCAGATTGGTAGATAGAACAAGGAAGGGTAAATCGTCTGGTATCCACTAGTTTTTCAGAAATAGTATTTAAGAGAATAGTCGAACAATCCGCATTCAGCGGGACATTGGGTACTTCGGGTACCTTATCCTTGGTTGATAGGAGTTTCCTAAAATACTTCTTACTATGAGGATTTTTGGACACAGTGTCCAAAAATTTACCGTCAAGCTTGAAAGCTTTCATCTTTTTTATATCTTTGCTTGAGACGGTCTAGGAATGGAATTGGTGCTTTCCCAGTAGGTTTAGGTGATGACTCAATGGCTACTGCCGAACGGGTATTAGTTAGTTTCTTCTCCTTAAAAGAAACTGAAGTTTAGCTATGTGCCACCTTTGAGTCATTTTTAGGACAACCTAGAGAATCGAGACGTTGATTTAGCTGGCTTATTTGATTTTCAAGACTACTCAAGTGATTAGTCATGACTAAATCAGCTGCGTCTTGTCTTGCTGTGATCATGTGGATGATTAACAGTAGGACATCGTCTGGACTTGTCTCTGGTGGGGTAGTGGGTTTGGTGGGTTGGTTATGCAGATGAGCTAGTATATTATCAGAGTAGATAACAGAGTCCCCACATTCAGCCTCGTATACCTTGGTCGGATGTGGGTCAGTACAATTCTGGCATAATTGCACTTGAGAAACATGTTTCGGGAGTTTCTTTAGCTCTCAGACTTCTTTGGTGAGGTTTTCTAATTGGTCCGAGAGAAATTTGATGGTTTTATTTTCGATAGGATCGGAGGCGGAAAACGGTGTTGCTGATGAAATATGCTCTTCCGTGTTCCAATCGTGATGGTGCATAGTCATCTTCTAGATCAGTTCCATTCCTCGTCAGCAGTGAAGTTCATGAAGTTACCTTGAGAAACAGCATCAAACGTAGACTTGTTGTAATCTTCGCTACTTACAAGGGTATCTCACGGGAAACTAATCACAAAGTGATGACACCAGCATCGGAGTTCAACATTACACTAGCAAGTATAAGAAGGCACCTGAAGCAGTGTCATGCAGACTCCCACCACAATCTATCGAGATTTAGAAACTAGATCTTTAGGTTCCATACACCCGATGTGAAATGTCCCGTTCATATTGATTATAAACGTTCCATATTAATTGATTTCGTTGCGAGGTTTTAACCTCTATATGAGACATTTTTTCAAAGACTGCATTCATTTTTAAAACAACCATAACCTTTATTTTATCAATAAAGGTTTTAAAAACATTACGTACATTATCAAATAATGATAATCTAAAATATACTGTTTACACACGGCCATTACATAATGGTTTACAATAGAAATATATTACATCGACATATGTTTCTTGAATGCAGTTTTTAAACAATATCATACAAACATGGACTCCAATTCTTGTCCTTATTTTAGTATGCAACAGCGGAAGCTCTTAGTATGCAACAACGGAAGCTCTTAGTATTCACCTGAGAATAAACATGCTTTAAACGTCATCAAAAATGTTGGTGAGTTATAGGTTTAACCTATATATATATCAAATCGTAACAATAGACCACAAGATTTCATATTTCAATACGCATCCCATACATAGAGATAAAAATTCATTCATATGGTGAACACCTGGTAACCGACATTAACAAGATGCATATATAAGAATATCCCCATCATTCCGGGACACCCTTCGGATATGATATAAATTTCGAAGTACTAAAGCATCCGGTACTTTGGATGGGGTTTGTTAGGCCCAATAGATCTATCTTTAGGATTCGCGTCAATTAGGGTGTCTATTCCCTAATTCTTAGATTACCAGACTTAATAAAAAGGGGCATATTCGATTTCGATAATTCAACCATAGAATGTAGTTTCACGTACTTGTGTCTATTTTGTAAATCATTTATAAAACGTGCATGTATTCTCATCCCAAAAATATTAGATTTTAAAAATGGGACTATAACTCACTTTCACAGATTTTTACTTCGTCGAGAAGTAAGACTTGGCCACTGGTCGATTCACGAACCTATAACAAATATGTACATATATATCAAAGTATATTCAAAATATATTTACAACACTTTTAATACATTTTGATGTTTTAAGTTTATTAAGTCAGCTGTCCTCGTTAGTAACCTACAACTAGTTGTCCAACGTTAGATGTACAGAAAAAAATTGATATATATTATCTTGAATCAATCCATGACCCAGTGTATACACGTCTCAGGCTGGATCACAACTCAAAGTATATATATTTTTGGAATCAACCTCAACCCTGTATAGCTAACTCCCACATTACTGCATATAGAGTGTCTATGGTTGTTCCAAATAATATATACACATGGGTCGATATGATATGTCAAAAAATTTGCATACGTGTCTATGGTATCCCAAGATTATATAATATATTAGAATACATGTATAATACAATATAAGTTAGCTAGGATATGATTAATATAGATTTGTTACCAATTTTCACGTTGCTACAACAAGAAAAATTATCCAATCTTGTTTTACTCATAACTTCTTCATTTTAAATCTGTTTTGAGTGAATCAAATTGCTATGGTTTCATATTGAACTCTATTTTATGAATCTAAACAAAAAAAGTATAGGTTTATAGTCAGAAATATAAGTTACAAGTCATTTTTTTAAAGGTAGTCATTTCAGTCGAAAGAACGACGTCTAGATGACCATTTTAGAAAACATACTTCCACTTTGAGTTTAACCATGATTTTTGGATATAATTTCATGTTCATAAGATAAAACATTTTCCCAGAAGAACAACTTTTAAATCAAAGTTTATCATAGTTTTTAATTATCTAACCCAAAACAGCCCGCGGTGTTATTACGACGGCATATGTCCGGTTTTACAGTGTTCTTCGTGTTTCCATGTTTTAAATCATTAAGTTAGAATATCATATAGATATAGAACATGTGTTTAGTTGATTTTAAAAGTCAAGTTAGAAGGATTAACTTTTGTTTGCGAACAAGTTTAGAATTAACTAAACTATGTTCTAGTGATTACAAGTTTAAACCTTCGAATAAGATAGCTTTATATGTATGAATCGAATGATGTTATGGACATCATTATTACCTCAAGTTTTCTGGATAAAGCTACTGGAAATGAGAAAAATTGATCTAGCTTCAAAGGATCCTTGGATGGCTTGAAAGTTCTTGAAGCAGAATCATGACACGAAAACAAGTTCAAGTAAGATTTCCACCCGAAATAAGATTGTTATAGTTATAGAAATTGAATCAAAGTTTGAATATGAGTATTACCTTGTATTAGAAAGATATCTTACTGTAAATAATAAATATTTTTTGAGGTTGGATGATCACTCTACAAGATTGGAAGTAAGCTAGCAAACTTGGAAGTATTCTTGATTTTATGAAACTAGAACTTGTAGAATTTATGAAGAACACTTAGAACTTGAAGATAGAACTTGAGAGAGATTAATTAGATGAAGAAAATTGAAGAATGAAAGTGTTTGTAGGTGTTTTTGGTCGTTGGTATATGGATTAGATATAAAGGATGTGTAATTTTGTTTACATGTAAATAAGTCATGAATGATTACTCATATTTTTGTAATTTTATGAGATATTTCATGCTAGTTGCCAAATGATGGTTCCCACATGTGTTAGGTGACTCACATGGGCTGCTAAGAGCTGATCATTGGAGTGTATATACCAATAGTACATACATCTAAAAGTTGCGTATTGTACGAGTACGAGGTGCATACGAGTAGAATTGTTGATGAAACTGAACGAGGATGTAATTGTAAGCATTTTTGTTAAGTAGAAGTATTTTGATAAGTGTCTTGAGGTCTTTCAAAAGTGTATGAATACATATTAAAACACTACATGTATATACATTTTAACTGAGTCGTTAAGTCATCGTTAGTCGTTACATGTAAGTGTTGTTTTGAAACCTTTAGGTTAACGATCTTGTTAAATGTTGTTAACCCATTGTTTATTAAATCAAATGAGATGTTAAATTATTACATTATCATGATATCATGATGTATTAATATATCTTAATATGATATATATACATTAAATGTCATTACAACGATAATCGTTACATATATGTCTCGTTTCAAAATCATTAAGTTAGTAGTCTTGTTTTTACATATGTAGTTCATTGTTAATATACTAAATGATATGTTTACTTATCATAATATCATGTTAACTGATGTCAAAGCTAAGGGGTATAAAATACTATTGAAGTTTACAACGAAATACTATTAAATACGATACAATTTTACACAAGATATTTATTTATTTATAGAATGGATATACTTAAACCTTGCTACAACACTTATAGGCAGTGTACCTAATCGTAAAGTAGTGTAGTTTTTAGTAAGTCCGGTTCGTTCCACAGGGAAATCTTTAAACAAAGCTTAACGCTATATTAGTTTACTTTTATAAAAATACAAACATATATATAAGTAATATTATTATTATAAAGGGGGGTTTTTACCGTTTAATGACCGGTTTGTCGATTTTAAAACTTTAGTCGCAGTTAAAACCTAATGTAAAATATTAAATAAATAAAAGACTTAAATTAAAGCGTAAAATAAATAACGATAATGAAATTGCAATAAAAGTGCGATAAAATAAAATTGCGATAATTAAAAAGTACAATAATTAAAAGTGCGATTAAATAACAATAAATAAAAGTGCGATAATTAGAAGTGCAATTAAATATAAAATAAAGGAAATTAAATATGAAATAAAAGAATTATGCTTATTTAAACTTCTGTAATCATGATGTTTGACGTGTTGATTTTAGTTTTATGCCCATGGGTTAATTGTCCTTTGTCCTGGATTATTTAATATGTCCGTATGGTTTTTGTCCATAACAGTCCATCAGTCATAAATATAAAGTGCGAGTGTCCTCGTCAAATTATTCTTATACCCGAAGTTAAATATTCCAACTAATTGGGGATTCGAATTGTAACAAGGTTTTAATACTTTGTTTAATGAATACACCAGGTTATCGACTGCGTGTAAACCAAGGTTTTACTACTTTGTTAACAATTACACCAATTACCCTTGAATGTAATTTCACCCCTGTTTTAATTATTCTAGTGGCTATTAATCCATTCCCGTGTCCGGTTAAATGAACGATTATTCGTACATATAAATACCCCGCCCATCGTGTCCGATCGAGTGTATATGGTAATTTATAAGGACGCCCAATTGTAAATCTTTATATTAACATTAACAAACTATCATTTAGTTAAACAAATATAAAGCCCATTAATAGCCCATAGTCTAATTTCCACAAGTGTCGTTCTTTTGTCCAAACCCCAATTATGGTACAAAGCCCAATTACCCAATTTTAGTAATTAGCCCAACATCATGATTACATCGTTTTAAATAAGCATAATAATAACTTAGCTACGAGACATTAATGTAAAAAGGTTGAACATAACTTACAATGATTAAAAATAGCGTAGCGTTACACGGACAGAATTTCGACTTACACCCTTACAACATTCGCTAACATACCCTTATTATTAGAATTATAATTAAAATTAAAATTAAAATATAAATTATAAATATAAATATATCGTATGAATGAGGAGAAAAAAGATGGATAAAAATGATCAGAATTCGGTTGGCTTTATAGGCAGTTTTTAAATTTGGGGCTCCGCGACTCGCGACATATTTTGCCTTCAAACTCCGCGAGTCGCGGAGTTTGAAATTCCAGCTCACAACTTTGGAGTCTTTCTCTGCCGACGGTTTTTATTTATAAATATAATATATATATAATTAATATAATTAATTATATATTATATTATATTTATATACATAGTTAACTTGTAATTTTTAGTCCGTTGCGTCGAGCGTTAAGAGTTGACTCTGGTCCCGGTTCCGGATTTTCGAACGTCCTTGCGTACAATTTAATATCTTGTACTTTGCGTTTTGAATCTTGTACTCTTGTAATTTCGAGACGTTTCTTATCAATAATTGGAACCTTTTTGATTGTCTTTTGTACTTTTGAGCTTTTTGGTCGTTTGCGTCTTCAATTCGTCGAATCTGTCTTTTGTCTTCACCTTTTATTATTTAAACGAATATCACTTGTAAATAGAACAATTGCAACTAAAAGCTTGTCTTTCTTGAGGAATAATGCTATGAAATATATGTTCGTTTTTAGCATTATCAAATATTCCCACACTTGAGCGTTGCTTGTCCTCAAGCAATATCGTCTTGAAATACTAGAATCACTTCTTTATTCTTCACACTTTGTACATCAGTGATTTCTATACGGCGGTATAAACAATGGTAGTAACGATATGGTTTACAGTCCCACATGACTATAAAAATTTAGATCCATTAAGGAAATTGGATCTTTATGAAAACATTTGATCTTTTGAAAATTAAATCTAGTTTTTACCCTAGATAAGTTTTCCGGAATAACCCTTTACCGGTGTTTGCAAAATATTTTTGTGGGTTTGGTGGGTTTTAGATTTGAAAATTTTAGCTCAAAACTTGCGGTTTTGTGTCACCCACTTGCTAACCTTGTATTTGGAAAGCAACACGTCCAGTTTACTTGTCCCGTATATTACCTTTCGATAAACTACCATCCGGTTGTAAAGGAAAGCGTTGAACAAGCAACTGTTAAGGCAATGTCCCCTGACATGCTTTTAATTATGGTCTATAACGTGTCGGACGCAATTACTATTCTTGGTAGAAGCAATAGTAAAGCTCACCCTTAAAATTTTTCGGTATGGCACAAGGTCCTGTCTTTGACCACTATGCAACCACCGTTCTTACGGTTGACACCCGATTTAGTTCAGGTGACCTAATGAATTCCAGGTGAATTCCTAGGATTTTACGTTCAATGGTAATGAACGCATTGAAAATGGGTTTTCAGAAAACAAATCGGTTTATAATTTTGATCAAAATATTTTCTCGTTCAAGCTCGAGTTTAGATATCATTGAATTCCATGAGTTTGAATTCTCAATCTTTAAGGTCAATCTCTAAGATTGAGTAATATCAGTCTTAAAAGCTGATTTTTAATTTTTAAGGAGATTATCCTTTCTGGGGATCTGATTCATTAGTCTTGTCCAGCTAATTTGCATGGTGCCCCCCCATTGTACGAGATAAATCCTTCTCATGGTTAGGATAAATCTGACCACTTGGCGACCCTGTTTAATGCTGAGGTCCGTGGATTTCTTGCTGATTTTAGTGATGACTTTTCTAGATTTTTCGTCAACCTACAGCTGGTCTGGACGACAACTTCATGACCAAAATCAAGAAGCGCGTGTCTTTTTCGGAAGACTTTACTTCCTTTTAATGATGGAATTGATTCATCGTGTAGATCCATCTCTTCTTTTCTTTCATTGGGTAAAACAGTTTAGTTTAGTCCAAAGCAAAAGTATTTTCAGTTATTTGTTACAGATATATGTGACATATGTTTAAGATAACTTGGTAAATTTTCCCACACTTGGCTTTTATTTTCCTTTTTATCGTCCTCTATTCCATTTTAAATGAATTTTAACATTTTAGTTTGTTTCTCAATTTATGTCCTTTTTGAGGTAACAATAATTTCGGTGTTAAAACCTAGTTTTATCGTTCATAAATATGTATAAACATGATTTTTAGTTCATTTAATTGAAAATTTTGAAAAATTTTACAAGAATTGGGTAGTCAGTATATAAGACCAGGGCTGTTCTTTATTATCAGAGAGCACTAAATTCTAATACAACTACTGCTTTACTAGTATTTTTAATGGTAACCAAGTGTATAAAGTAAAAAATTTTAAAATCCGAAAGAATTTAACCCCTTCCCACACTTAAGATCTTGCAATGCCCTCATTTGCAAGAAATCAGGAATAATTTAAATTATTGAGGGTGATTTGTGTGAAAATGATTAAATTTTTACCAAAGTTTCCAAATATATTGGCGTTTGTTTGCTGAATGATAAATGGTGCACATCATTTGTTCATTCCGTCTTGTTGTTATTTCACATATATTTTGCATCTTGTCGTCAAAATTAGTTGCTTTTGCTGAACTTAATGCCAGTCTTTGAAAATGCGTTGTTTTACCCTGTTGTGTACATAAGATAAACTGCAAACATATATACATATTTTTGAAGTTTGGTATATTACCCCACATTCAAAAATTATTAAAATCTAAAAATAAAAGTTAGATAATTATAAAAATGATTACAATATTAACAAAAGTATTAAACGTATCAATAATTACAATTTACAAAATAAATAAAACTAAGTATACTAGGGATGATACTGGTACCAATAGGGGTTCCAGGCATAACCATAGGTGCTATAGAATGCTTCGGCAGGGTCATACGTAGGATATGGTGGCTGCATCTCTATAGACCAAGGAGGGAAGATGGGTTTCGGTGTAGGAATATAGTTTCTACCTATATGTTGGCAATGAGCTATGATTTGGTTCTGATGAACTTGCCAATCTTCAAATGCTCTCTGTCTAGCATTTTCGTATTCCTGAGAAGCTATAAACCTTTGCATTTCTTGCATCTCATTCCCCCCTCCTACATTACCTTGCTGTTGGTTTCTCTCCACCTGTAGATGTCTACCATGGTATCGTACTACGGCGTTATTTCGCCTCTTCAAAACTTTCGCACCATGGTATACATTTAAACCTATAGTATCGCGGGGTTCTGGTTCTTCTACTAATAATCCCCCCCGACTTATATCCACACCGAGATATTCACCAATCAAAGTAATAAAAATACCACCTCCTATTATGCTATGCGGTCGCATCCCCCGAACCATAGCTGATAAATAATAACCCACACAATACGGTATACTTACAGCGCTTTGTGGGTCTCGAATACACATATGGTAAAACAAATCCTGTTCATTTACTTTTTCCTTGTTCTTACCCCTTTGTGTAATCGAATTAGCTAAATACCTATGTATCACTCTTAATTCGGCTCTATCTATATCCAAATAAGAGTAATTTCCCCCTTTGAAACGGTGATGGCTTGTCATTTGACTCCACACACCGTGTGTATCAAAATTTTCATCTATCTTTCTACCGTTTAGTATCAATCCTCTACAATCGGCAGACGCTAACTCCTCAGGCGTATATATACGTAAAGCCTGAGCCATGTCCAGTAAAGACATGTGGCGCATCGAACCGCCTAACAAAAATCTAATAAAAGAATGATCGGTTAAACTAGCTACCCGATCATTCAACTCTATACTACACAAAAATTCTTCACACCATACTTTATATACAGGTCTATGCATGGTGAATAAACGTACCCAGTCATTAAAAGTAGAATTACCATACCTCTGTACAAGTAATTCCCTAATTGGCCCGGCCAATTCTACAGCTTCTAAGGGTCCCCATTCTATGACCCTCGGTACCTCAACAACCTTAGAATGAAGAGTATGCAAACCCCTTTGATATTTTGGATAATCTATCCAAAGTCTGTCAAATCTCAGGTTCGGGTGCAATTCTTCCAAGTGTATATCAGAAAAGGTCATGACTGGATGAGGTATATCCTGCTTGTAGTAGTTATCCACCTCCTGTTGTTCCAAATTCTCAGCAGGAGCATTGCGGGCTTGGGATGAAGATTCACCCCTTTCATTCTGCAAAACACATCAAACACAATTTTTGTGCATCCAAATATGCATTAGTGTCAGCAAAATCATCAATCAAAATAATTACAATGACATTATCAATTTATATCAAACTTAAGCTCATTTTCACATTTTTATCAAATCTACACTTTTTCAAATAAGCATATACGAAAATGTTCGTCAAGTTCATAAGCATTCAACTCAAATAACATGTCAAAATAATCATTACTAGCAATTAAACAAGTCTCAAATGGCATTATCTTTCAAAAATCAAGTTCATGAATTTTAGACTTGAAAAAGTCCACTTTAATTCTCAAAATCATGTTTAGGCTCAAAGTTTGGATCATTTAACTACCTAGACATGTTATACTACTCAATTTAGCAACAATTCATGATAAAAATCGGCCATAACCTGTGTATATCAAAAAGCCCCAAATTTGCTCAAGAACACAAACCCTAGATTACTCAAAATTTGAAGTTTAAGGCTTCTAATCATGTTAAACAGCATCAATCTAGGTTATACAAGCATAATACATAAACAATTTAAGCCTAATTACACTAAAAAGCATCAAAATCAAATTGGAAAAAAAAAATTGCTCAAGAACATCAAATTTCAAATTAAATGGTGTTTAGGTGTAGAAATTTACCGTTTTTCTTGAGTAATTCTTAGATAGCATCCTTCTCAACATGATTTTAGCAAAAGATTTGGTGATTAACGGTTAAAAATTGTGATTTTGGGGGTTTTTTTCGTGTTTTTGCGGAGTGTTTTTCGCAGTTATTTTGTTGTTGGGGGTGTGGACTGATTAGTTTGCAGCTCTTTATTTTTTTTTCTGATTTTCGACCCATCCCGCGAGTCGCGGCGAATTGCACTTCAAACTCCGCGACTCGCGGAGTTTGTTTTGTTTTGTTTTTTTTTTAAAATCATTAACTTATAAAACAATTAAGTACTTAATTTTTAAAATTTTGTTTCCCTTGTTATTTAGGACGAGGTCGTTTCGGATCGATGTCCTAGTCCGTCCCTCGACAAAATTTTAAAATTTGTCTTTTTGTAGCGATTGTTTTAAAAGCTAAGATTTTTGGGTTTTTTCAATGTTTTTGGCATACTTTAATTCAATAAGATTAAAAATAATGATAATAAAAGTTCTCGTCCCTCCCTTGGGTAAAGCAATTTCGGTTCAAAGACCTAGTCTTCAACTTACGACGAATTTTAAAAATCATATTTTTAACTTAATGAGATAAAGTAAATTTTTGTTTTTAAATTCACACAACTTAAATATAAAATTCAAAATTAATATTAAAAATTCACACCAAACTTAAAATTTAAAATGCATAAAATTAAAAATTTATATTTTAAAAATTAAAAATTCACACCAAACTTAATTTAAAAATTTATAAATTCATATCAAACTTATATTAATTTTTTCAAATATTTACAATTTTAAATATATTGTTTTTACAAAGTTTACAATATTAATTTAAGATTTAAATATTAATTTTAAAAACATGGTAAGAATAAAATTAAAAATCTCTTTGTCTTTTTATCCCACTTTAATCAATCAAATATTATCAAAAATATGCGCCCCTCTTTTCGGTAAAGTAATTTCGGTTCCAAGACCTAATTTAACTCATGACGAATTTTTGAAATATTTTGTGTTGATTGATTAAAGATATTTATACCTTAAGAATAAACGTTAAATTTCGCAGTGATGTAATAAATTTTTGAATGATATCAATAATTTCGGTCGCCAAACCTAATTTTATTCAATACCAATTTAATACTTTTTAGCGAACAAATTAGCGTTTATTATCAAAAGGTTAAAAAAAAATAAAAATAAAAACTGTACAGACATACCTGTGGAATAGATTTCTTAGTTATATGATCTATCTTATTCATAAGATAGTCGGTTTAATTGATTTTCCATGGCTACATAGGCGTAACCTCGAGCATTCAGTGTCTTTTCTTCTAAACATATGAACGGTCCGTCTCTGCATAAAGTAACAAATTCGGTATTTGAATAGGTTTGATTATTTGAACATTTACCTCCATGTGACCATTTTCCGCATTTGTGACATCGTTCTAGGTGTCGTGCTCTTCTTTTCGCTGCGGATTTTGATTTTCCTTTACCAAATTGTAACTTATTATCTTCGCATCGGGATTCTTTTCTAACTCCGTCCATTCTTTCTCTGATTACTGATACTAATTCACTCGGTAGTATGTCATTATTTCTTTTAGTGATCAAAGCATGTAGCATTAGACCATGGTTTAGTTCACAGGCAGTCTTCATTTTGTAAAAACCTAAAAAAAATAAAAATTCAGAATGGGGGGAGAAGACTAGTTCTTTAGGGTCTGCTAGGGAAAGACCATTCGGGTTCCATTTTCGAGATTTACACGAAAACAGACAATCTAACTCTAACAGAAATACATATTATCCTTTAAAGACTTGATTCTCCCCACACTTAGTTAGCTGTGGTGTCGAAATTGTGATTAACTTCGTTGTCGACTTCCATCGGACCATGTATGTAATGTTTAACTCTGTGACCATTAACTTTAAATTCAATCCCATTTGAATTTATTAATTCTATCATTCCGTATGGGAAAACTCTTTTGGCTATGAATGGTCCAGACCATCTTGATTTCAATTTTCTAGGAAATAGCTTGAATCGTGAATTGAAAAGAAGAACTATGTCTCCTTCTTTAAATTCTTTTGAACTTCTGATTCTTTTATCATGCCATTTCTTCGTTCTTTCTTTATAGATTAACGAATTTTCGTATGCTTCATGTCTTAATTCTTCTAATTCGTTTAGTTGACTTAATCGTAGACGTCCGGCTTCATGTAAATCAAGATTACATGTTTTCAAAGCCTAAAATGCTTTGTGTTCAATTTCTACAGGAAGATGACATGCTTTTCCATAAACAAGTCTAAAAGGTGTGGTTCCAATTGGAGTCTTGTAGGCTGTTCTAAAAGCTCAGAGTGCATCCTCCAATTTAATGGACCATTCCTTCGGATTTGATCCTACGGTTTTCTCTAGAATACGTTTTAAAGCTCGGTTGGTATTTTCAACTTGTCCAGTTGTTTGTGGATGATATGCGGTGGAGATTTTATGAGTTACTCCATATCTTTTAAGAACTTTCTCAAGTTGATTATTACAGAAATGAGTACCCCGATCACTTATTAAAGCTTTCGGTGTTCCAAACCTTGCAAAAAGACGTTTTAAAAAGTTGACTACAACTCGTGCATCGTTAGTTGGGAGAGCTTGTGCTTCCGCCCATTTAGATACATAATCAATGGCTACGAGTATATATAGATTATTATGAGATTTTGGAAATGGACCCATAAAGTCAATACCCCAAATGTCAAATACTTCACATACTTGGATGACATTTTGTGGCATTTCATCACGTTGACTTATTTTTCCGGCCCTTTGACAAGCATCACAGGATTTGCAAAGAAGGTGTGCGTCTTTGTAAATTGTAGGCCAATAGAATCCAGCATCATAAACTTTTCTTGCTGTTAGTTGAGGCCCATAATGCCCTCCTGTTGGTCCTGTGTGACAATGGTTTAAAATTTTACTAGCTTCATCTCCAAATACACATCGGCGTATTATTCCATCGGGACAACTTTTAAACAGATGTGGATCTTCCCAAAAATAGTGTTTTATATCACTAAAGAATTTCTTTCGTCTTTGGTACGATAATCCTTTTTTAAGGAATCCACAAACTAAGTAGTTTGCATAGTCTGCAAACCATGGTATTTCTTTATAATCTATCTTCAATAGATATTCATCAGGAAAGTTGTCTTGTATGGCCGATTCATTTAGAACTTCTAATTCGGGATTTTCAAGACGAGAAAGATGATCAGCGGCGAGATTTTCTGCTCCTCTTTTATCTCGGATTTCAATATCAAACTCTTGTAAGAGTAAGATCCAACGGATTAATCTTGGTTTAGCATCTTGTTTTAAAAATAGGTATCTAAGAGCAGAATGGTCGGTATAGACCACCGTTTTTGCTAGAACGAGATATGATCGAAATTTGTCAAAAGCAAAGACAATAGCAAGGAGTTCTTTTTCAGTAGTTGTATAGTTTGTTTGTGCTCCTTGTAAAGTCTTACTAGCATAATATATAGGCTGAGATCGTTTTTCAATCCTTTGTCCTAAAACGGCTCCCATTGCAAAATCACTTGCATCGCACATTAGTTCAAATGGTAGATTCCAATTTGGTGTTATCATGATCGGTGCATTAGTGAGTTTCTCTTTAAGAATATTAAAAGATTTGATACATTCATCTGAAAAGATGAATGGCGCATCCTTTTCTAGGAGTTTATTCATAGGAGTGGCAATTTTAGAAAAATCTTTTATGAAATGTCGGTAAAAACCGGCATGCCCTAGAAAACTACTAACTCCTCTAACATTGGTGGGATGTGGAAGTTTAGCAATTACATCTACTTTAGCTCTATCCACTTCAATTCCTTCTTTTGAAATTTTATGTCCAAGAACGATGCCTTCTTTAACCATGAAATGGCATTTCTCCCAATTAAGTACTAGATTTGATTGTTCGCATCTAATTAGCATTCATTCCAGATTAACTAGACATGATTTAAATGTATCACCGAAGACTGAAAAGTCATCCATGAATACTTCCATGCATTCTTCTATCATGTCGTGAAAAATTGCCATCATGCACCTTTGAAAGGTTGCAGGGGCGTTGCAAAGTCCAAATGGCATGCATTTGTAAGCAAAAGTACCATAAGGGCACGTGAATGTGGTTTTCTCTTGGTCCTCGGGTGCTATTGGAATTTGAAAATATCCGGAAAATCCATCTAGAAAACAATAGTAACTATTTCCGGCTAATCTTTCCAACATTTGATCTATGAAAGGTAAGGGAAAGTGATCTTTTCTGGTGGCGTCATTTAATTTTCTATAATCAATACATACACGCCATCCTGTTACAGTCCTAGTAGGAATAAGCTCATTTTTCTCATTTGTGATGACAGTCATGCCACCCTTCTTAGGTACGCATTGAACTGGGCTTACCCATGGACTATCAGAGATTGGATAAATTAAACCTGCATCTAGCAGTTTAATAATCTCTTTCTTAACTACATCTTGCATATTAGGATTTAGTCTTCGTTGGCGTTGCACATACGTTTTATGACCTTCTTCCATAAGGATTTTATGTGTGCAATACGAAGGACTTATTCCTTTAATATCATGAATCTTCCATGCAATGGCTGGTTTATGAGCTTTCAACACAGAAATGAGTTGTTATTTCTCATTTTCAGTAAGAGAAGACGATATTATTACAGGTAATTCAGATTCACCATGTAAATAAGCGTATTCCAAATGGTTTGGAAGTGGCTTTAACTCTAATTTCGGAGGTTCTTCTATCGATGATTTATATCGATATCTGTCTTCTTCTTTTAGCATTTGAATTTCTTCTGTTGTTGGTTCATATCCATTAGCTATAAGTGTAGCTAACATTTCAGCTTCATCAATTGGTTCATTACCTTCTCCTAAAGAACATTCTCCTGTTCCTTGTAATTCTGGAAATTCTTCTAATAATTCTGCATGTGCATCTATAGTTTGAATATAATAACATGTATCATCTGCAGATTGTGGTTGTTGCATTGCTCTATCAACTGAAAAGGTAACACTCTCATCCTCTATACTTAGGGTCAGTTTCTTACCGAACACGTCTATCATTGCTTTAGCCGTGTTTAAGAATGGTCTTCCTAATATGAGAGGAACTTGAGAATCTTCTTCCATGTCCAAAACAACAAAATCTACTGGAAATACTAAAGTACCAACTTTAACTAGCATGTTCTCCATTATCCCTCTAGGATATTTTATTGATCTATCGGCTAGTTGTATGCTTATTCTGGTTGGTTTTAATTCTCCAAGGTCTAGTTTAGCGTATAGTGAATACGGCATTAGATTTATACTAGCACCTAAGTCTGCCAATGCTTCTATTGAACTAAGACTACCCAGAAAACATGGAATTGTGAAACTTCCTGGATCAGATAATTTTTCTGGTATCTTATTTAACAGCACTGCTGAACAATTAGCATTCATAGTAACAGCCGAGAGTTCTTCCATTTTCTTTCTATTTGAGATTAGATCTTTCAAGAATTTAGCATATCTAGGCATTCCTGAAATCACATCAATGAAAGGAAGATTTACATTTATCTGTTTAAACATATCCAAGAATTTGGATTGCTCGGCTTCAAGTTTCTCTTTCTTCATTTTACTCGGGTAAGGAAGTGGTGGTTGGTATGGTTTAACATAAGGTTTATCCTTAACTGTGTTATCTTCATTAACCTTTTCAACTACCGGTTCTTTTTCCTTATCTTGATCAGGTTGTGGTTCTTGTGGAGTAGGAATGGTTTCATCAGAAGTTATAGGTATTTCAGGTGGTTTAAGTGTTGTACCACTTCTTGTGGTAATAGCTTTAGCTGTTTCATTCCGGGGGTTAGCATTTGTATCACTAGGTAGACTTCCCGGTTTTCTTTCACCTATTAACCTTGCTAGGTTACTTACTTCTTGTTCCAGATTTTGAATAGAAGCTTGTTGATTTCTAAATGCTTGAGCATTTTGTTCATTGGTTTGTTTCTGAGAGGTGAAAAACTGCGTTTGAGTTTCAACTAGCTTCGTCATCATATCTTCTAAATTCGGCTTTTTATCATCGGTTTGTTGTGGTGGTTTGTTTTGAAAATTAGGTCTTTGCTGATTGTAAGTATTATTGGATACTTGTTGATTGCTAGGACCTTGTTGGTTGTTGTATGGAATATTTCGGTTATAATTCTGGTTTTGATTGTAAATCGGTCTTGGCGGTTGATAATTATTCTGATAATTATTTCCAGGCCTTTGGTTTATGTATGAAATATTCTCTCTTTGTTTCATTGTTAATTCAATACTGAGACAATCTTTTGTCAAATGTGGTCCTCCACACTGCTCACAACTAATTCGTATTGAGTGAATATCCTTAGTCATCTTTTCCATTCGTCTTTCCACAGCATCTATCTTTGCGGAAATGGAATCTAAGTCATGGCTAGAATCGGCTCTAGCTGCTTTAGATGATCTAATGATATCTTTTTCTTGGTGCCACTCATGTGAGTGGGAAGCAGTATTATCAATAATTTTGTAAGCATCAGTTTCGGTTTTCTTCATAATAGAACCACCAGCTGCTATATCTATGTCTTTCCTTGTAGTAATGTCGCATCCTTGGTAGAATATTTGTACTATTTGACAGGTGTCTAAACCATGTTGCGGACATCCTCTTAATAACTTTCCATATCTTGTCCACGCCTCATATAGAGTTTCATTTGGCTTCTGTGTAAACGTAACAATTTCTGCTTGAAGTCTTACGGCTTTAGATGCAGGAAAGAATTGTTTAAGAAATTTGTCAACTAAAACATCCCATGTATCAATCGCCCCTTCAGGTAACGATTCCAACCAATCTTTGGCTTCTCCCTTTAAAGTCCAGGGAAATAACATGAGATATATCTGTTCATCCTCCACTTCTCGGATTTTAAATAGTGTGCAGATCCTATTAAAGGTACGTAGATGTTCATTTGGATCTTCCTTCGGCGTACCACTAAATTGGCATTGATTAGTCACCATGTGTAGAATTTGTCCTTTGATTTCATAATCTGGCGCATTAATGTCTGGATGAGTAATTGCATGACCTTGGCCAGTGCGTTTAGCTCTCATTCGGTCTTCCATACTTAGAGGTTCCAGATTCTCCATAATTGAATTTGTTGAATCGGTATCACTAGATGATTCTGATTTAATGGTTCGTTCCTCAACAATCTCTGTTTGAATGATTGGTGGTTCCGGAGGAAAGTTTAATGGTTCAGGATCTTCGAACCGTTCCTGAATATTCTCCGGATTCTCAATTGTGTGGTCGGGTTCAAAAAATAGATTATCGGAAATTTGAACTGAAGTTCTTGGTTGACTGGATGATGATTCTAAAGAAAAATCAACGGCGGTTATATTTGCTAAATGTCTTGATCTAGTTACAGGTGGTGAACGTACAAAAGGTGGTGAACGTCTTGCTCGGTGCATTCACTGAATATCATATTAGTTTTAAAAAGGAAAGAAAAATTATAATAAGTTATCCAACCAATAGACTTTTCTGATTTTGCCCACGTTTTGAATAGCCAAAAGATGCAGCAGAGGGGCAGGATTCGTTTGGTCTCAATATAATTGAGGACTGTTTGGCTCCAATAACCCGGTCCACGTACAAATCCAACTATTACTACGAACCAGAAAATTTTGATGTCTATTAATTTAACCACTTAAAATAAATTTTCGTAATTTTAAGAAATTTAGATAAGAAGTAGAATAAAAATCTATGTCCTAAAACTAGAATAGCGAGAAATAAGAAAGAAAAAGAGTTCCTCGAAAAAAAAAAATTGAAAAAAAAAAAGAAAAGAAAAATGGTTGAAAAAAAAAAATAAAAGGTGACGGAAAAATAAAAGAAACTTATAAAAAATTAAAAATACTTGACTAACCTAACCTTATTACTACAACTAACTTAAAATTATAATCGCAAATTGATATTACTAATTGGAATGATAATTGATACATAGTAAAAAGTGTCTAAAAATATTAAAGCTTACAGGAAAAACTAAATCCCAAATGGAAATAACTTAAAAAGAAACTAAAACTTAAAAAGGCGTCACAAAATTCTAGAGTACCTAAATCTTAGTCTAAAGAAAAAGCACTTAAGGAATTCTACGGCAAAGCCTAAAAATCTAGGAGTAAAAATGACTATGGCAAAAACTAAGTTTAAAATTACATATGAGCTAAAAATACAAATATTACGCTACAACGATTAAAAAGGGACAAAATATAAAAATATACAAAAAGTTGTAAAAATTACAATTTTTATAAAAATATTATTTTTATATTATTTATTTAATAAAACTACTAATTTTACAATTTAATTAAACTAATTTAACTAAAATATATAAATTAAATAAAAAGTAAAAGTAATTATAATAATAATAATTAGTTAGGGTTATAATAATAATAATTAATAATTAACCGTAATTAATGCTGAATTAGGGCTTCTGTCGGCGTGTCACGTTATCTCCGCGACTTGCGGTATTTAATGCTTCAAACCCCGCGAGTCGCGGGGTTCAGAATTTCAGATCTAAAACAGTTTAAAATTTACGCGTTTTTTTTTTTTTTTTTTTTTCTGTTTTCTGTTTTTATATAAATAAAAGATATTTAAATAAAACTTATATTTTTATAAACTAAAATAAAAATAAAGAAACTTATAAAACTTAAATATTTAACAAAATCTTAAAAATACTTATATTTTTGTTTTTCTTTTTATATTTTCGAATATTTAAAACGTATTTTTACAAAAGCGACTTTTAATAGAAGTAAACTAAAAATCTTTTTTTTTTTTTTATATATTAGCGTTGCGCTTCTGGCGTTTAAGAGAGTTCCCCGGCAGCGGCGCCAAAAATACTTGATGTCAAAGCTAAGGGGTATAAAATACTATTGAAGTTTACAACGAAATACTATTAAATACGATACAATTTTACACAAGATATTTATTTATTTATAGAATGGATATACTTAAACCTTGCTACAACACTTATAGGCAGTGTACCTAATCGTAAAGTAGTGTAGTTTTTAGTAAGTCCGGTTCGTTCCATAGGGAAATCTTTAAACAAAGCTTAACGCTATATTAGTTTACTTTTATAAAAATACAAACATATATATAAGCAATATTATTATTATAAAGGGGGGTTTTTACCGTTTAATGACCGGTTTGTCGATTTTAAAACTTTAGTCGCAGTTAAACCTAATGTAAAATATTAAATAAATAAAAGACTTAAATTAAAGCGTAAAATAAATAACGATAATGAAATTGCAATAAAAGTGCGATAAAATAAAATTGCGATAATTAAAAAGTACAATAATTAAAAGTGCGATTAAATAACAATAAATAAAAGTGCGATAATTAGAAGTGCAATTAAATATAAAATAAAGGAAATTAAATATGAAATAAAAGAATTATGCTTATTTAAACTTCTGTAATCATGATGTTTGACGTGTTGATTTTAGTTTTATGCCCATGGGTTAATTGTCCTTTGTCCTGGATTATTTAATATGTCCGTCTGGTTTTTGTCCATAACAGTCCATCAGTCATAAATATAAAGTGCGAGTGTCCTCGTCAAATTATTCTTATACCCGAAGTTAAATATTCCAACTAATTGGGGATTCGAATTGTAACAAGGTTTTAATACTTTGTTTAATGAATACACCAGGTTATCGACTGCGTGTAAACCAAGGTTTTACTACTTTGTTAACAATTACACCAATTACCCTTGAATGTAATTTCACCCCTGTTTTAATTATTCTAGTGGCTATTAATCCATTCCCGTGTCCGGTTAAATGAACGATTATTCGTACATATAAATACCCCGCCCATCGTGTCCGATCGAGTGTATATGGTAATTTATAAGGACGCCCAATTGTAAATCTTTATATTAACATTAACAAACTATCATTTAGTTAAACAAATATAAAGCCCATTAATAGCCCATAGTCTAATTTCCACAAGTGTCGTTCTTTTGTCCAAACCCCAATTATGGTACAAAGCCCAATTACCCAATTTTAGTAATTAGCCCAACATCATGATTACTTCGTTTTAAATAAGCATAATAATAACTTAGCTACGAGACATTAATGTAAAAAGGTTGAACATAACTTACAATGATTAAAAATAGCGTAGCGTTACACGGACAGAATTTCGACTTACACCCTTACAACATTCGCTAACATACCCTTATTATTAGAATTATAATTAAAATTAAAATTAAAATATAAATTATAAATATAAATATATCGTATGAATGAGGAGAAAAAAGATGGATAAAAATGATCAGAATTCGGTTGGCTTTATAGGCAGTTTTTAAATTTGGGGCTCCGCGACTCGCGGCATATTTTGCCTTCAAACTCCGCGAGTCGCGGAGTTTGAAATTCCAGCTCACAACTTTGGAGTCTTTCTCTGCCGACGGTTTTTATTTATAAATATAATATATATATAATTAATATAATTAATTATATATTATATTATATTTATATACATAGTTAACTTGTAATTTTTAGTCCGTTGCGTCGAGCGTTAAGAGTTGACTCTGGTCCCGGTTCCGGATTTTCGAACGTCCTTGCGTACAATTTAATATCTTGTACTTTGCGTTTTGAATCTTGTACTCTTGTAATTATGAGACGTTTCTTATCAATAATTGGAACCTTTTTGATTGTCTTTTGTACTTTTGAGCTTTTTGGTCGTTTGCGTCTTCAATTCGTCGAATCTGTCTTTTGTCTTCACCTTTTATTATTTAAACGAATATCACTTGTAAATAGAACAATTGCAACTAAAAGCTTGTCTTTCTTGAGGAATAATGCTATGAAATATATGTTCGTTTTTAGGATTATCATTAACTATATATATATATATATATATATATATACATATATATATATATATATATATATATATATATATATATATATATATATATATATATATATCCATATATATGTCATCATATAGTTTTTACAAGTTTTAACGTTCGTGAATCGCCGATCAACTTGGGTGGTTAATTGTCTATATGAAACCTATTTCAATTAATCAAGTCTTAACAAGTTTGATTGCTTAACATGTTGGAAATATTTAATCATGTAAATATCAATTTCATTTAATATATAAAAACATGGAAAAGTTCGGGTCACTACAGTACCTACCCGTTAAATAAATTTCGTCCCGAAATTTTAAGCTGTTGAAGGTGTTGACTAATCTTCTAGAAATAGATGCGGGTATTTCTTCGTCATCTGATCTTCACGCTCCCAGGTGAACTCGGGTCCTCTACGAGCATTCCATCAAACCTTAACAATCGGTATCTTGTTTTGTTAAAGTCTCTTAACCTCACGATCCATTATTTCGACGGGTTCTTCAATGAATTGAAGTTTTTCATTGATTTGGATTTCGTCCAACGGAATAGTGAGATCTTCTTTAGCAAAACATTTCTTCAAATTCGAGATGTAGAAAGTGTTATGTACAGCCGCTAGTTGTTAAGGTAGCTCCAGTTGATAAGTTACTAGTCCGACACGATCTATAATCTTGAATGGTCCAATGTACCGTGGATTTAGTTTCCCCCGTTTACCAAATCGAACAACGCCTTTCCAAGGTGAAACCTTAAGCATGACCATTTCTCCAATTTTAAACTCTATATCTTTTCTTTTACTGTCCGCGTAGCTCTTTTGTCGACTCTGGGCAGTTTTCAATCGTTGTTGAATTTGGATGATTTTCTCGGTAGTTTCTTGTATTATCTCTGGACCCGTAATCTATCTATCCCCCACTTCATTCTAACAAATTGGAGACCTGCACTTTCTACCATAAAGTGCCTCAAACGGCGCCATCTCAATACTAGAATGATAACTGTTGTTGTAGGAAAATTCTGCTAACGGTAGATGTCGATCCCAACTGTTTCCGAAATCAATAACACATGCTCGTAGCATTCTTCAAGCATTTGTATCGTCCTTTCACTCTGCCCATCAGTTTGTGGATGATAGGTAGTACTCATGTCTAGACGAGTTCCTAATGCTTGCTGTAATGTCTGCCAGAATCTTGAAATAAATCTGCCATCCCTATCAGAGATAATAGAGATTGGTATTCCATGTCTGGAGACGACTTCCTTCAAATACAGTCGTGCTAACTTCTCCATCTTGTCATCTTCTCTTATTGGCAGAAAGTGTGCTGACTTGGTGAGACGATCAACTATTACCCAAATAGTATCATAACTACTTGCAGTCCTTGGCAATTTAGTAATGAAATCCATGGTAATGTTTTCCCATTTCCATTCCGGGATTTCAGGTTGTTGTAGTAGACCTGATGGTTTCTGATGTTCAACTTTGACCTTAGAACACGCCAAACATTCTCCTACATATTTAGCAATATCGGCTTTCATACCTGGCCACCAAAAATGTTTCTTAAGATCCTTGTACATCTTCCCCGTTCCAGGATGTATTGAGTATCTGGTTTTATGAGCTTCTCTAAGTACCATTTCTCTCATATCTCCAAATTTTGGTACCCAAATTCTTTCAGCCCTATACCGGGTTCCGTCTTCTCGAATATTAAGATGCTTCTCCAATCCTTTAGGTATTTCATCCTTTAAATTTCTCTCTTTTAAAACTCCTTGTTGCGCCTCCTTTATTTGAGTAGTAAGGTTATTGTGAATCATTATATTCATAGATTTAACTCAAATGGGTTCTCTGTCCTTTCTACTCAAGGCGTCGGCTACCACATTTGCCTTCCCCGGGTGGTAACGAATCTCAAAGTCGTAATCATTCAACAATTCAATCCACCTACGCTGCCTCATGTTCAGTTGTTTCTGATTAAATATGTGTTGAAGACTTTTGTGGTCGGTATATGTAATACTTTTGACCCCATATAAGTAGTGCCTCCAAGTCTTTAATGCAAAAACAACCGCGCCTAATTCCAAATCATGCGTCGTATAATTTTGCTCGTGAATCTTCAATTGTCTAGACGCATAAGCAATTACCTTCGTTCGTTGCATTAATACACAACCGAGACCTTGCTTTGAGGCATCACAATATATCACAAAATCATCATTCCCTTCAAGCAATGACAATATAGGTGCCGTAGTTAGCTTTTTCTTCAATAACTAAAACGCCTTCTCTTGTTCATCCTTCCATTCAAATTTCTTCCCTTTATGCGTTAATGCAGTCAAGGGTTTTGCTATTTTGGAGAAATCTTGGATGAATCTTCTGTAGTAACTAGCCAACCCTAAAAATTGACGTATATGCTTCGGAGTTTTTGGGGTTTCCCACTTTTCAACAGTTTCTATCTTTGCCGGATCCACCTTAATACCTTCTTTGTTCACTATGTGACCGAGGAATTGAACTTCTTCCAACCAAAATGCACACTTTGAAAACTTAGCGTATAATTCTTCCTTTCTCAATACTTCTAACACCTTTCTCAAATGTTCACCGTGTTCTTGGTCATTCTTTGAGTAAATAAGTATGTCATCAATGAAAACAATGACAAACTTGTCAAGGTATGGTCCACACACTCGGTTCATAAGGTCCATGAACACAGCTGGTGCGTTAGTCAATCCAAACGGCATAACCATAAACTCGTAATGACCATAACGCGTCCTAAAAGCAGTTTTTGGAATATCATCCTCCTTTACTCGCATTTGATGATATCCAGAACATAAATCGATCTTCGAATAAATCGACGAGCCTTGTAGTTGATCAAATAAGTCGTCAATTCTCGGCAGTGGATAACGGTTTTTGATGGTAAGTTTGTTCAACTCTATGTAGTCAATACACAACCTAAATGTACCATCCTTCTTCTTGACAAACAAAATAGGAGCTCCCTATGGTGATGTGCTTGGTCGAATGAAACCACGTTCTAATAATTCTTGCAGTTGGCTTTGCAGTTCTTTCATCTCGCTGGGTGAGAGTCTATAAGGAGCACGAGCTATTGGTGCAGCTCCTGGTACAAGATCTATTTGAAATTCAATAGATCGATGTGGAGGTAGTCCCGCTAATTCTTTCAGAAATACATCGGGAAATTCTTTTGCGACGGGAACATCATTGATGCTCTTTTCTTTAGTTTGTACTTTCTCGACGTGTGCTAGAACAGCATAGCAACCTTTTCTTATTAGTTTTTGTGCCTTCAAATTACTAATAAGATGTAGCTTCGTGTTGCCCTTTTCTCCGTACACCATTAAGGGTTCTCCTTCTTCTCGTATAATGCGAATTGCATTTTTATAACATACGATCTCTGCTTTCACCTTCTTCAGACAGTCCATGCTAACTATTACATCAAAACTCCCTAACTCTACGGGTATCAAATCAATCTTAAATATTTCACTACCCAGTTTAATTTCTCGATTCCGGCATATATAATCTACTGAAATTAATTTACCGTTAACTAATTCGAGTAAAAATTTATTATCCAACGGTGTCAATGGACAACTTAATTTAGCACAAAAATCTCTACTCATATAGCTTCTATCCGCACCCGAATCAAATAAAATGTAAGCAGATTTATTATCGATAAGAAACGTACCCGTAACAAGCTCCGGGTCTTCATGTGCCTCTGCCGCATTAATATTGAAAACTCTTCCACGGCCTTGTCCATTCGTGTTCTCTTGGTTCGGGAAATTTCTAATAATGTGGCCCGGTTTTCCACATTTATAACAAACTACATTGGCATAACTTTCTCCGACACTACTTGCTCCGCAATTAGTCGTTCCGACACCATTTGTTCCTTTCGTTCTGTTAACCCCTGGTTCGTAGTCCTCACACTTCGCCGCGCTATGACCATTTCTTTTACACTTGTTGCAAAATTTGGTGCAGAACCCCGAGTGATACTTTTCACGCCTTTGGCATAGCTGCTTCTGATTGTTGTTATTGTTGCGGTTATTATTGTTGTTGGGATGATTGTTGTAGTTGCTGTTGTTGTTGTTGTTGTTGTTGTTGTTGTTCGGCCGCTTGTTGTAGTTGCGATTGATGTTGCGATTGTTGGGATAGTTGTTGCGATTATTGTTGTAGTTGCTGTTGTTGTTGTATTGGTGATTCTTATCACCGTTTTTCCCCCACTTTCTTTTGACTTGCTTCACATTGGCCTCTTCAGCCACCTATTCTTTAATTCTTTCCTCAATCTGGTTCACTAGTTTGTGAGCCATTCTACATGCCTGTTGTATGGAGGCGGGCTCGTGTGAACTTATATCTTCTTGGATTCTTTCCGATAATCCTTTCACAAACGCGTCGATCTTCTCTTCCTCATCTTCGAACGCTCTCGAACACAATAGGCACAATTCTGTGAATCGTCTTTCGTACGTGGTAATATCAAATCCTTGGGTTCGTAACCCTCTAAGTTCTGTCTTGAGCTTATTGACCTCGGTTCTGGGACGGGACTTCTCGTTCATCAAGTGCTTGAATGCTGACCACGGTAGTGCGTAAGCATCATCTTGTCCCACTTGCTCTAGATAGGTATTCCACCATGTTAACGCAGTACCTGTGATGGTATGCGTAGCGTACTTCACTTTGTCCTCTTCAGTACACTTACTTATGGCAAACACCGATTCGACCTTCTCGATCGACCGTTTCAATCTGATCGGTCCTTCGGTTCCATTAAATTCTAAAGGTTTGCAGGCAGTGAATTCTTTGTAGGTGCATCCTACACAATTTCCTGTACTGCTAGATCCAAGGTTATTGTTGGTATATAGCGCAGCCTGTACTGCGGCTATGTTTGAAGCAAGAAAGGCACGAAATTCCTCTTCGCTCATATTCAAGGTGTGTCGAGTAGTTGGTGCCATTTCCTTCAAAATACTCAAATGAAACAAGTTAATCATACAGAATATTAAGAGTAGTCAATAGTATCTCGTAGCATAATATGAACTCATTTATAAAAGCGTTTTCTTCATATTAGCGTTTTATAAATTTAAATTCGGGTAGTACCTACCCGTTAAGTTCATACTTAGTAGCTAATATACAATTTAACTTCTACAATTCTATATGAAAAACTGATTATAATAATATTTCGCGTTCAAACTTTTACACAATATTTTACAAACTTACAATACCGCTTATTTTACATATAGCATGAAATATAGCACACAATAAATTTGATACAAGATGGTTGTGAAGATAATTCTAGCTAGTACACAAGTCGTTCAGCAAAGGCAATAAAGACACGTAATTCATACGTCCAGAAACAAGTCATGCATTCTGGTTTTACTAGGACTACTTCCCATCCTTGGTCTTGTGGAACATAACCATTATGGCCGTTGATAAGACAGCGTGTTGTAACGTCGTCAAAGGGACGAGGGTTACATAATGTCCAACAGTCCTGTAACAATCTAAAAACCTCATTTCTTACCCCAATTACCGACTCCGTCACTTGTGGAAACGTTTTGTTTAATAGTTGTAGCCCGATGTTCTTGTTCTCACTTTGGTGAGAAGCGAACATTACTAACCCGTAAGCATAACATGCTTCTTTATGTTGCATGTTAGCCGCTTTTACTAAATCATGAAGTCCTATATTCGGATATATTGAGTCAAAATAATTTCTTAACCCGTTGCGTAAAATAGCATTTGGGTTCCCCGCAATATATGTGTCAAAGTAAACACATCGTAACTTATGGATTTCCCAATGTGATATCCCCCATCTTTCGAACAAAAGCCTTTTATAAACCAAGGCATTCTTGGAACGTTCTTCGAATGTCTTACAAACTGATCTCGCCTTAAATAGTTGTGCCGAGGAATTCTGACCGACTCTAGACAAGATTTCATCAATCATGTCTCCGGGTAGGTCTCTTAAAATATTGGGTTGTCTATCCATTTTGTGTTTTTATACTTTAAATAGACAAGAGTTAGATTCATAAAAAAATACTTATTAATACAAGCAATTTTTACATATATCATAAAGCATAAGCACACTATATTACATATATTACACCACACGAATACAACTATTTTATTCCGACTCGCTCGTTTCTTCTTCTTCGGTTTTGGTTCGTTTTTCCAAGTTTCTAGGGATATATGATTTTCCCCTAATACGAGCCGTCGTTTTCCACATTGGTTTAGAAAAACCTGGTGGTTTAGAGGTTCCCGGGTTATTGTCACAACTTAAGAAATACGGGTGTTGACGATACATATAAAGTTCATCGGGGTTGGAATCAAATTTCTCTATTTTTATGCCCTTTCCCTTATTGTTCTCTTTTGCCTTATTAAATTGTGTTGGGGTAATTTCTATATCATCATCGGAATCCTTGTCGGGATCCAATTCATCGGAGAATTGGTAATCCTCCCAATACTTTGCTTCCTTGGCGAAAACACCATTGACCATAATTAACTTTGGTCGGTTGGTTGAGGATTTTCTTCTACTTAACCGTTTTATTATTTCCCCTACTGGTTCTATTTCTTCTTCCGGTTCCGATTCTTCTTCAGGTTCCGATTCTTCTTCAGGTTCCGATTCTTCTTCCGGTTCCGACTCTTCTTTCGGTTCCTCTTCGGAAACTTGTGAATCAGTCCACGAATCATTCCAATTTACATTTGACTCTTCATTATTATTAGGTGAGTCAATGGGGCTTGTTCTAGAGGTAGACATCTATCACATAATATCAAACACGTTAAGAGATTAATATATCACATAATATTCATATGTTAAAAATATATAGTTTCCAACAAAATTTGTTAAGCAATCATTTTTCAAGTAAACACGGTCAAAGTCCAGACTCACTAATGCATCCTAACAAACTCGATAAGACACACTAATGCAAAATTCTGGTTCTCTAAGACCAACGCTCAGATATCAACTGAAATGTCCCGTTCATATTGATTATAAACGTTCCATATTAATTGATTTCGTTGCGAGGTTTTGACCTCTATATGAGACATTTTTTCAAAGACTGCATTCATTTTTAAAACAACCATAACCTTTATTTTATCAATAAAGGTTTTAAAAACATTACGTAGATTATCAAATAATGATAATCTAAAATATACTGTTTACACACGACCATTACATAATGGTTTACAATAGAAATATATTACATCGACATATGTTTCTTGAATGCAGTTTTTACACAATATCATACAAACATGGACTCCAAATCTTGTCCTTATTTTAGTAAACAACAGCGGAAGCTCTTAGTATTCACCTGAGAATAAACATGCTTTAAACGTCAGCAAAAATGTTGGTGAGTTATAGGTTTAACCTATATATATATCAAATCGTAACAATAGACCACAAGATTTCATATTTCAATACGCATCCCATACATAGAGATAAAAATTCATTCATATGGTGAACACCTGGTAACCGACATTAACAAGATGCATATATAAGAATATCCCCATCATTCCAGGACACCCTTCGGATATGATATAAATTTTGAAGTACTAAAGCATCCGGTACTTTGGATGGGGTTTGTTAGGCCCAATAGATCTATCTTTAGGATTCGCGTCAATTAGGGTGTCTGTTCCCTAATTCTTAGATTACCAGACTTAATAAAAAGGGGCATATTCGATTTTGATAATTCAACCATAGAATGTAGTTTCACGTACTTGTGTCTATTTTGTAAATCATTTATAAAACCTGCATGTATTCTCATCCTAAAATATTAGATTTTAAAAGTGGGACTATAACTCACTTTCACAGATTTTTACTTCGTCGAGAAGTAAGACTTGGCCACGGGTCGATTCACGAACCTATAACAAATATGTACATATATATCAAAGTATATTCAAAATATATTTACAACACTTTTAATACATTTTGATGTTTTAAGTTTATTAAGTCAGCTGTCCTCGTTAGTAACCTCCAACTAGTTGTCCAACGTTAGATGTACAGAAAAAAATTGATATATATTATCTTGAATCAATCCACGACCCAGTGTATACACGTCTCAGGCTGGATCACAACTCAAAATATATATATTTTTGGAATCAACCTCAACCCTGTATAGCTAACTCCCACATTACTTCATATAGAGTGTCTATGGTTGTTCCAAATAATATATACACATGGGTCGATATGATATGTCAAAACATTTGCATACGTGTCTATGGTATCCCAAGATTATATAATATATTAGAATACATGTATAATACAATATAAGTTAGCTAGGATATGATTAATATAGATTTGTTACCAATTTTCACGTTGCTACAACAAGAAAAATTATCCAATCTTGTTTTACCCATAACTTCTTCATTTTAAATCCGTTTTGAGTGAATCAAATTGCTATGGTTTCATATTGAACTCTATTTTATGAATCTAAACAAAAAAAGTATAGGTTTATAGTCAGAAATATAAGTTACAAGTCATTTTTGTAAAGGTAGTCATTTCAGTCGAAAGAACGACGTCTAGATGATCATTTTAGAAAACATACTTCCACTTTGAGTTTAACCATGATTTTTGGATATAATTTCATGTTCATAAGATAAAACATTTTCCCAGAAGAACAACTTTTAAATCAAAGTTTATCATAGTTTTTAATTAACTAACCCAAAACAGCCCGCGGTGTTACTACGACGGCGTATGTCCGGTTTTACAGTGTTCTTCGTGTTTTCAGGTTTTAAATCATTAAGTTAGCATATCATATAGATATAGAACATGTGTTTAGTTGATTTTAAAAGTCAAGTTAGAAGGATTAACTTTTGTTTGCTAACAAGTTTAGAATTAACTAAACTATGTTCTAGTGATTACAAGTTTAAACCTTCGAATAAGATAGCTTTATATGTATGAATCGAATGATGTTATGGACATCATTACTACCTCAAGTTTTCTGGATAAAGCTACTGGAAATGAGAAAAATGGATCTAGCTTCAAAGTATCCTTGGATGGCTTGAAAGTTCTTGAAGCAGAATCATGACACGAAAACAAGTTCAAGTAAGATTTCCACCCGAAATAAGATTGTTATAGTTATAGAAATTGAATAAAAGTTTGAATATGAGTATTACCTTGTATTAGAAAGATATCTTACTGTAAATAATAAAGATTTCTTGAGATTGGATGATCATTCTACAAGATTGGAAGTAAGCTAGCAAACTTGGAAGTATTCTTGATTTTATGAAGCTAGAACTTGTAGAATTTATGAAGAACACTTAGAACTTGAAGATAAAACTTGAGAGAGATTAATTAGATGAAGAAAATTGAAGAATGAAAGTATTTATAGGTGTTTTTGGTCGTTGGTATATGGATTAGATATAAAGGATGTGTAATTTTGTTTACATGTAAATAAGTCATGAATGATTACTCATATTTTTGTAATTTTATGAGATATTTCGTGCTAGTTGCCAAATGATGGTTCCCACATTTGTTAGGTGACTCACATGGGCTACTAAGAGCTGATCATTGGTGTGTATATACCAATAGTACATACATCTAAAAGTTGCATATTGTACGAGTACGAGGTGCATACGAGTAGAATTGTTGATGAAACTGAACGAGGATGTAATTGTAAGCATTTTTGTTAAGTAGAAGTATTTTGATAAGTGTCTTGAAGTCTTTCAAAAGTGTATGAATACATATTAAAACACTACATGTATATACATTTTAACTGAGTCGTTAAGTCATCGTTAGTCGTTACATGTAAGTGTTGTTTTGAAACCTTTAGGTTAACGATCTTGTTAAATGTTGTTAACCCATTGTTTATTAAATCAAATGAGATGTTAAATTATTACATTATCATGATATCATGATGTATTAATATATCTTAATATGATATATATACATTAAATGTCGTTACAACGATAATCGTTACATATATGTCTCGTTTCAAAATCATTAAGTTAGTAGTCTTGTTTTTACATATGTAGTTCATTGTTAATATACTTAATGATATGTTTACTTATCATAATATCATGTTAACTATATATATATATATATCCATATATATGTCATCATATAGTTTTTACAAGTTTTAATGTTCGTGAATCGCCGGTCAACTTGGGTGGTCAATTGTCTATATGAAACCTATTTCAATTAATCAAGTCTTAACAAGTTTGATTGCTTAACATGTTGGAAATATTTAATCATGTAAATATCAATTTCATTTAATATATAAAAACATGGAAAAGTTCGGGTCACTATACGATGTCACCCATATCTCCACAATAATGACCCGAAGTCATACCTACCCGACAAATCTTACGGGTTATTGTCTCATCAAAATTTTCTAGCGATCACATGCTACCCACAATTTCCACAAGGCTAAATGATATAGCCTAACGAAACCTTTCACCTGACACTAAAGAGATGCTTGGAAGCACCAAGTCTTACACCCTTCCACATATCGACACAACCACAACTACATGAGATATTCCGTTAGGAATGTTTCCATATACTCCACAACACACTAATACAATAACGCAACCATTGTCATACGGGTCCCACTCCCATGAGTTCAATGACCCGAAGACTCTCTGATTCGCCAATTCCAAGGTGACTCACAACTAGAATCCTTACACGATTCTCTAACCATGCACACTCTACCGAGTGTAACCCAATACTACATTCATTAGACTTGTTGCATCCCATTACGGAATTCAAATCCTTGTCACACACACATGCACATACTAATCGATCATCCTAGTTACGATGGATAACTACAAAAAATAACAACCTCAATAGTGCACCCACTACTTAGGGTGACTAAACTCGCACCAAACTCGTGAGTCCACCCACTCACCTTAGATAGCACAATCCACCGTAACACCTCCCGATTCACAACAAACCCGATGTGACAACAAGCACATCGCCCGAGACCACTATATCCTAGGAACCAATAAAAGATTCCTAATTCGTCCCGTATCTACCTCAACCATGCTACGTTTCCAATGTTCGGTACTCGTCATCTCATGCTTGGTGTCAAGATACACTTTCGTAATAATGGTGATTAGTCACTATTACAATTTCGTACCTTACCATTTCCACATGATCACGCAAAGTACTTTACCCGGACTGGCGCAACATTCACATGATACAATGTACAATCGCCTCTAAACAAAGGACGTCCCATCGCTAGACTGGTCTATTTAAAACCCCAAATACCCGAGCCCTACCATTGAACTCATCACACTAAGACACCGTACACTATATATATAGTAAATTAATATATACATATACGTACAACGCAACAACAAATCAACCTACTGACTAGCAGTAAAACAACATCCAATTCCGCCTACTTACATTAGGCACTATCTATCTAAGGCACCAATTCAAACAATCAAGGCCCCAGATAATTCCACATTTGGCAACACACAAGTCCTAGTTAGTGTTACTTCCACATTTGGCAACACACAAGTCCTAGTTAGTGTACCTATACGCTAAGGCACTAACTTTTTCAAGTCCGACCTGTATTGCTACAAGAGTCGCACATAATATATCCACAACTCAGTCTAAGTCTAGGCACCTATCTCAAACTTACCTAGATCCCTAAACCATGCTCTGATACCACTTGTAACGACCCCAAAACGTAACACAAGAAAACACACGTTTCTTTTTCTTTTTTACTTTTAAAACAGTTTAGAACCAGACACATATGCGCGGCGAGCATATGTCCGCACATCGCGCCTTATAACACAAAACATGATCAACAACTTTTTTAAGGTAAATGCCAATTTCCCAACAAAGTAAATTCCTTCATACCAATACCTATTTAACGACGTACAAATTTAACGTACAACAAATGTATATAAGTTAACAAAACGGTTTCAACAACCCATACAACCAAACAGTGTGATTTCGACCCAAATGTACATTTAGATGAGTTAGGACTATATGACCCAACCCGATACCAAGAGCATAATCCCGGAGTCTACCAAATCCCCAATCCGCGTCCAAATATCCAAAAGCTACCCCATCGATCCCAAGCGCTCCTATGCATCTAGTCTAACAACTAGCTAGCTTCACATTCACAATACCTGCAAAAAGGTAAACAACGAGAGGGGTAAGCATAAAGCTTAGTGAATGCAATAATTATACATATACATATATATTCTAATTACTTGCAAACACTTACACAAATACCGTATACGAGCTAGCAATTAAACAACCATGCAATCTGTCACGACCCCCATCTCGATTTCCTGAGACGTAGTGTGAAATTTAACATAGTGTCCCAGGTTATAGTCAACGTAGCAGCGGAAACATAAATATTATTACATCACGATATCTGTTTTCAGTTTTGGTACATCGTGGTTACAAAATACAAATACAGACAAAGTACAAATACAAATACATCATAATCTAGCCTATCAATATTAGATTTAACAAAAGACGTTTTTAAACTTCCACGTTGCCCGACCTGAAAATGCTCCAAAGCTAACTACCTGAGATAAATACTTAAAAATGTCAATATAAATATTGGTGAGTTCATAGGTTTAGTTATAATGCATAGTTAATGGACCTCAAGACATCATGTAAAAAAACAGTTAAAAAGTTATTCTAGTTTATGAGCTTTCGATATCGAACGTTAACGTAAAAGTACCCGAAAATAAGCGTCACTTAAGTTTTAAGTGCATATGGTCGAAGGTTATGCATCCGATAGCCTATAAGGCCTATCTTGATGTGAAGAGTCACCCTCAAATAGATCTATTCATAGTATTCGCATACACCGAACCGATATTAACGATATCAAAATCGGGCTTTCTAAAATTGACCTTTGTTACTCAACATAGAATATAGTTATAAGTACTCGAGTCCAATATGTAAAATATTAAACAAGTATTATCTCATCCCAAATGTATAAAAGATTGATTAAAAATGGGACTATGAACTCACAAGTAATGCGGTGCAAGGCGTACACGGTAGTCGGCCAGATTGTGTTCGGTGTTTCGGGCTTGAGACCTAATGAAATTTTATAAGGTCAGAGGTCATACTATCTAATATAGTATTTAGATTAGGTCTAAGATCAATTTCTTAAGTAATCTTACATGTCCATTTCGATTCCCGGTTTTAAAGGTTACTAGTTCATAGTTTTAAGTGTAGACTGTTTTGACTAGTTTTACCATAACATTAGTTTAGGTGTTTCTATTAATTTAGACATCCATTTAAGTAGAGATTACCATCTCTGAAAAGCTATTTGAGTAAAGTTTCTAACTATGTAAAGTTAGCATCTAAACTCAAAACAGAAGTTGGTCAAAAGTTCACTTCTTTACAAGTGTGTAAAACAGTTCAGTTTTACACTATAAGTTCCTAGGTGAGTTTAAAAATAGTAAAACTTATTTATTTGACTCCAGATTTTTACAAAATTCTTAGGACATATAAAAGTGCTTATTCGTAAAAGGAATAACCTGCAGGTCTTCATTAACCTTGTCTTTAGAGATAAGGTTTTAGACCAATTTCTGACTTCAACAAAATCTTATGTCAACTTGATGGGACTATATCTCAATGATTTCTAATGGGACTATAAATCATCATTGAGTGATTTAACACTCTAGATCAAGCAATTACACCATGAATGTTCTTGAAGATGACTAGAAATGATGAATAGATTTAGTTAGTTGTTTATACCTTGATGATATGTGATCCTAGAACTTCAAGAAGATGAACAAGAGAGGTTTATGATCTGTATTTAGAGTGTATGTAAGTGTGAGAGTGAAAGGAGAGTGAGAAAATGACTGGAAGTATGCTAGAAGTGAGCTTATATAGAGGATGGTGGTGATGGTGGTGGTTAATGTGGCACAAGGGGAGGGCAAGGGGGAGTTACTCACTACTTGGCCATTAATGAAGCTCATGATTGTGTTTTTCATGTAGGTTAGCTTAAGGATTAAGTGTTAGTGGATGTAGTATGCTGATATGGATGATGATGATGGTAGACGATGATGATGATGATGGTGTAAGTCTTCTAGTCAACTTTTGGTTTGTAATTGTACATGTACTTGTGTAGGCTTTCTAATGTATAGTTCTAAGGTGTTTTATTTGTATGTCTAGGGTTTAGGAAGTAAGCTAAGATTAGGTTCTAATCAAGATAGATTAAGGTTGGTTAAGTGAAAGAAATGGTTAAGTACAAAGTGATCTAGACTAGTTGTGAAAAATATATGATGAAGTGTAGAAATGTTTTAACTTATGATCTAATGTTCAAATGAAATTGTTTCAAGTATTTAATCTAAATACTTGGTTAATAAGTTTATTTATTAAGTTTATATATATATATATATATATATATATATATATATATATATATATATATATAATTTACAAGTCTAGGGTTTATGGCAATGAGTTAGGGTGTGTGATGAGAAGCTAGGGTTTTAGGACTTTATGCAAAATGTGTGAAGTAACACTTAATCAAGTAAAACCTAAAAATGTATCCTTAGAGTTATACAAACACTAAAATAAACCAAGACATAAATCATTAAATTTACTTGTCAAGTCAGAAATTGTAACTTAAAGAAGTCAAACTAGACAACTTAAGTCAAAAAGCTAGAGTTGTGACATTACCTACCCGTTAAGAAAAATTTCGTCCTCAAAATTTAGGAGGTACTTCGATTATCGAACAGATGAGGATATTTCTGCCTTATATGATCCTCATGTTCCCACATGAACTCTGGACCTCTCTGTGCATTCCAACGAACTTTAACAATCGGAATCCTACTATGCTTCAATTTCTTCACCTCACGATCCATCACCTCTACTGGTTCCTCGACAAAATGCAATTTGTCATCGATACGTAGTTCTTCCAAAGTAATCACTAAGTTCTCATTCGACAAACACTTCTTCAAGTTCGAGACATGAAAAGCATTATGAATACCACTAAGTTCTTGTGGTAATTTCAATCTAATGCAACTCGATCAATTCTTTCAATAACCTCAAAAGGCCCTACATATCTCGGGCTCAGTTTTCCTCACTTCTTAAACCTTATTACTCCTTTCCATGGAGAGACTTTAAGCATAACTCTGTCACCTACTTGAAATTCTAAAGATTTTCTACGAAAATCGGCATAACTCTTCTGCCTACTTCTCGCCGTCTTTAATCTTTCTTGAATCTGAAAGATCTTCTCGGTTGTCTCTTGGATAATCTCTGGTCCTGTCAATTGTGAATCACCAATCTCACTCCAACACAATGGTGATCTACACTTCCTTCCATACAAAGCTTCAAATGGTGCAGCCTTAATACTAGAATGATAATTGTTGTTATATGAAAACTCGACTAAAGGTAAATAATGATCCCGTCCATTTCCAAAATCGATTACACATGCTCGGAGCATGTATTCAAACGTCAGAATAGTTCTCTCACTCTGCCCATCGATTTGGGGATGATAAGCTGTACTCATGTCCAAACGAGTACCTAGGGCTTTTTGCAAAGATTGCCAAAATCTTGACGTAAATCTACTATCTCGGTCAGAGATAATAAAAACTGGAACTCCATGTCTAGAGAGAATCTTCTTGATGTACAAACTTGCCAAATTTTCCATTTTGTCGGTTTCTTTCATGGGTAAGAAATGTGCAGATTTCGTAAGTCGATCCACTATTACCCAAATAGTGTCATAACCCTTCGCAGTCTTCGGTAATTCCGTAATGAAATCCATTGTAATTCCCTCCCATTTCCATTTGGGAATCTCAGGTTGCTGCAATAACCCTAATGGTTTATGATTTTCGGCCTTGACCTTCGAACATGTCAAGCACTTCCCAACATAAGTTGCTATCTCAGCCTTCATGTTCGGCCACCAATTGAATTCCTTTAGGTCATGATACATTTTCCCAGATCCTGGATGAATTGAATATCTTGTCTTGTGTGCTTCATCCATCACAAGCTCTCTCAATCCACTAAACTTTGGAATCCAAATTTGGTCTGTAAAATATCGAGTTCCGTCACTCTTAACCTCAAACTTCTTATCCTTCTCACTAATTCCTTCCTTCTTCACGTTTTCTTCCTTCATAGCTTCCAATTGTGCATCTTGAATACGAGATACAAGGTTTGTCTGAATAGTCATATTCAATGACCTATCTCTCAGAGGTTTAACCCTTTCTTTGCGACTCAATGCATTAGCTACAACGTTTGCTTTCCCTGGGTGATATTGAATATCACAATCGTAATCGTTTATAAGCTCTACCCAACGTCTTTGTCGCATGTTTAATTTTTTTTATTGAAAATATGCTGAAGACTCTTGTGATCCATATATATGGTACACTTGGTCCCATATAAATAATGTCTCCATATTTTCAGCGCAAACACAACGGCTCCTAACTCCAAATCATGAGTTGTATAATTCTGCTCATGGTTCTTCAATTGACGAGATGCATATGCAATGACCTTCTGTCATTGCATTAAAACGCATCCTAACCCTTGTCGAGATGCATCACAATAAACCAGAAAATCTTCATTTCCATCCAGTAGTGATAGTAGAGGTGCAGTTGTCAACTTCTATTTCAACATTTGAAGAGCAGATTACTGTGATTAGGACCATTCAAATTTCTTAACTTTTTACGTTAACACAGTTAATGGTCTTACTATTTTGGAGAAATTCTGAATAAATCTTCTATAATATCCAGCAAGTCCTAGAAATTGACGAATTTGAGATGGTTTCTTAGGCACTTTCTAATTCTTAATAGCCTCAATTGAAAGGACGCATCCTAATCTATCCGGACGAAGTCCGTATCGATTATAAATGATGCATAATAGTTGATTACATCGCGAGGTACATGACCTCTATATGATACATTTTACAAACATTGCATTCGTTTTTAAAAGACAAATTTGCTTTACATCGAAAGTTGACGGCATGCATATCATTTCATAATATATCCAACTATAATTGACTTAATAACAATCTCGATGAACTCAATGACTCGAATGCAACGTCTTTTGAAATATGTCATGAATGACTCCAAGTAATATCTCTAATATGAGTAAATGCACAGCGGAAGATTTCTTTCGTACCTGAGAATAAACATGCTTTAAAGTGTCAACCAAAAGGTTAGTGAGTTCATTAGTTTAACATGAATAATCATTTCATAATTTTAATAGACCACAAGATATCATATTTCCATTTCTCATAAACATACGTCCTATACATAGAGACAAAATATCATTCATATGGATTGAACACCTGGTAATCGACATTCACAATATATATATATAAGAATATCCCCATCTTTCCGGGATCCTCCTTCGGACATGATATAAATTTCGAAGTACTAAAGCATCCGGTACTTTGGATGGGGCTTGTTGGGCCCGATAGATCTATCTTTAGAGTTCGCGTCAATTAGGGTGTCTGTTCCCTAATTCTTAGATTACCAGACTTAATAAAAAGGGGCATATTCGATTTCGATCATTCAATCATATAATGTATTTTCAATTACTTGTGTCTATTTCGTAAAACATTTATAAAAATTGCGCATGTATTCTCAGCCCAAAAATATAAAGGGTAAAAAGGGAGCAAATGAAACTCACCTAATGTATTTTGTAGTAAAAATACATATGACTATATTGAACAACAGAACAATGCAGGGTTGGCCTCGGATTCACGAACCTATATCATTTGTATATTCATTAATATATATATATATATATAATCGTAATCGAATAAATATACTTATTATTATTAGCGATATAATGTCTATATTAATAACTCATATATATATATATATATATATATATATATATATATATATATATATATATATATATATATATATCATTTGCTTGTGAAACTCGTAATTATTATAATGCTTAAATGATATTTGTCGTGTAAAAATATTAATTTTTGGTAATACTTAATATTACTAATAATGATAGTAATGATATTAAAATTTCAAATTTGTTAATAATACTAGTAGAAATGATACTAATACTAATATTAATAAAAATAATAATAAATTTTATTATTTTCATAATAACTCTAATAATAATTATTATTATCATTATAATAATAATAAATGATAATTTTTTTATCTTAATACTTATATTTGTAATAATAATAATTATAGTTATAACACTAATGATAATTATAATAATGATAATCTTAATATTAGTAATATTAATGATAATAATAATAATAATAACACTTATAATGATACTAGTAGTAAAACTGACGATAATACTAATATAGTTGTGACAATAATAATTTTTAACAACAATGCTATTAACGTTAATACTAATGTTATTAATAATAATATTACTTACAATAATAATAATAATGATAATAAGGATACTAATGCTTAATACTTAATAATAATAAAAATTATTATAATCGTAATCATAATCATAATAATAAAAGTTACTTAATACTTGAAATAATAATAATAATGTAAATGACAATAATAACAATAATAATAAAATTATTAATCATAATAATGAGATAGAAAAACTACCTTAGGAAAAGGTTTCAAAAACTACCTCTCGGAAACGCACAAACACTCCTAACCAATCTACCGGACCTATTTTTCTGATTAACTCCCTGACCCAAAACTATATAACCCGTGTATTATTTTCTTCCCTTCATCTTCTTCATAAAAAAAAATCCATCGGTTCTTCAGAGATCAAACAACTTTTTATATGATTGAATTAAATACTAAATTGAAACATAAACAAATAAGTTGTCGATTGAACAAGAAAGAAAAACAAAAAAAAAGTATAACAGCTCGACGCTGTGTAAAAAAAAATTGAATAAGAGATTTAGAACATTTTGGGTAATACATTCTTCACGAAATAGTTTCCAAACGGATCCTAGAAACTTTAAGAGTCGTCAATTTAACTTAATACACAACAGGAAATCCGAATTTTGTTGAAGAACATAAGTTGACTTTTTGAAGCATAAACTTTGAGTTCGAAATTGGAATTCAATATGGAAAATTGGAATTTCAAACTTTGCAGATAGTTTTAAAACATGATTTCTAACAACTCTGCATTTAAGGATTTTAAAATTTAATGCGAATTCGAATTTTGGCTCAAAAGTAGAAGAATAGGGCAGTTTTTGTGTTCTTCATATATTTTTCTGTTAATTCGATAAAATTAACAGATGTAAAGGTTTCTGTGAATGATAATTGATGATGTGAGTCGAATGGTACCATTTAGCACTTATTGTGATTGATTTATATATTAATTACCGTTGACCACTTATTAAATCAAATACAGAAAGAGAAAAAAAAATAAAAGATAAAAGGGAAAGAGATAGCTAACAGATTTTGAACATATTCAAGATTGAGATTCGATTTGTTATGGAAATAGATAACATCTTATAGATAAAACAAGAAAGAAAGAAAAAAAAAAATAAGAAGGCAGTGCAACCGTGATGCTCCACTAAAAATCTTCACTTTATACAATTTTATTAAATTAATATTACTAATTGATATATTGTAAATAATAATAATACCTTTAGTAATAATAAATGATAATACTAATAATAATATAATTATATTAAGGATAAATGATTTTTGGTTAATAATAGTAAGAATAATAATATTTATAATAACCAACATAATACTTAAGAATAATATTAAAGATAATGATATTTAATAATAAAAATGATATTAATATTATTAATGATAATGATTGTATTAATTTCTAATAACAACAATAATCATATTAGTATTAGTAATAATGATATTTATAATGGTAATTATCAAAATGACAATAATAATGATTTTTAATGATAATGATAATATTACAATATGTTATTACTACAAGTAATAAATTAGACATAACAGGTTATATATATACTAATTTCATATCTATATATTTTATAGTGGGAGTAATGACATTTATGTTATTGTTATTACTAGTGTTAATGATAATAATGAAAGTGAGGTTACTTAGTATAACCTTAATATTTTAACTTGTAATTACACCTTATATATATATATATATATATATATATATATATAAATTAACATTATATATTATAATTATACAATATTTATTATATGATAACATATATTAAATATTTAATATTTATACATCTTAATATAAATACATTAAATAATATGTGTTTGTATATGAAAAGATAATTGTTTTAAATATATGTATTGTATCTACATTTACTTAAGATATTATAATAGATTTCAACATATATTATTTATATCTTTTATATATTCTATAAAAAAAACATAAGATAATAATTATTATAGTAATCATATATATTTATTCATAGATTTATAATAATAATACATTCTAATCTTGTAAATTAGTTTACATATTTATTTTCTTGATGTTTCAACTATATTTTATTATATTCAATTATTATATATCCTTACATTTGTATATATAAATATATATGTATATTTACAATTAATCGTTCGTGAATCGTCGGGAATGATCGAAGGGTAATTGAATTCATGTAAATAGTTCAAACATTTTTGAGACTCAACAATACATACTTTGCTTATCATGTCGGAAACATATAAAGATTAAGTTTAAATTTTGGTCAGATATTCCCGGGTCATCACAGTACCTACCCGTTAAAGAAATTTCGTCCCGAAATTTGAGTGGGGTCGTCATGGATAACAATAAATATGTTTTCCTGACGAATATGTGTTGATAAATAGAGTTTTATCATCATTGAATAATTTGGATAAAACGATTCGATTACTCGAAGCGTACGAGTGAAGCTATCACAAGAGATGGAGATAAGGTAATAGATATTCGTCTTTGCTTTTAATGTATTCATGGTTGAATTTAGAAGATATGGTGCGTCATAGCTTTTGACGTAGAGGGTTGAATTCCAGAATTCAAGGGATTTAGAGGAAATCTTCAAAATCTAAAAGATTTGATTCTTCGGTGAATAAGGAAATTAAGATCTCTATAATTAAATACCGTGATCTGCCTCGATTACTCTGTCTGATTTTTCCATTATAAATCAAACTCTTCCGTTTCATTATTCTCACCATCCCTATACTTTCTTTCTTAGTCCATACATCCAAAAGATTGTGAAATGCTTAATCCCGTTCTAATCATTGATGTTTTCTTAATCATCATTTCTGTCATCCGTCATTCCAATCTTCCATCAGAAGAATTCTGTTTACTCCTACTATTACCTTGGGGTAATACTATTCTTAATTATTCCATGTCTTTATATTGTTATTCGTATTAATATCCACAGTTTGTAACCTCCGTGTTGTTTTTGGGCTTTATATTTTCTCTTATATTTTGGAGCTTTGTCCCTTCGTTTCATCTTCTTGCGATTAAACACCGCTTGTACTGGTTCAGAATTCGCAGATATAAACTTAAGAATGAACATTGTTAATATTCTAAGAAGGAAATCGTAATGGCACGATTTGATTTGTCGAATTACCAGAATCACTGAGAATAGAACTATCAAGAATATATTTTCTTGATATGTTCAGAAGTTAATTTGAATAAAAGAGTTATGTAACATGGCACATGATGACGTTATGATCTGTGAATCATCACATTCCATTAGAAACTCAGCATGACTTACTGTAATATAATCACAGTGATCAAGTGTCATTATATTATACTAACTCATGCATCAGTTTCAAACATTACTTCAATAACATTTATATCTTAAGCTTGAAAATTTACAAAATATAGAAACTAACAGTTTCTATATGATGTAACACTGATAACACAAATAGATTAATGATTTCGGATAAGAATAGTTATGAAAATATCTTCAGAAATGTGGAGGATATTTATAATGAAAGATATGATGGTATCTTGGAATTTCTAATATCAATGGATGATGAAGAAGATTTATCCGTAAGGGTTTAGATTCGGAAGCAAGGTATTCGTTAAAGATTTCATCTGAAACAGAATCATTTGGATTCTTTGAAGTCAAACTTATTCTTTGTGATTTGTCCACGGATTTCTTCATAGTTTCGCATAATCTGCTTTTCGGTACTAAATTTTCTATTGAATGTTTCCAATATAATGTTACACAGGAAGCACGAAGAGGTATATAATTTCGGACGAGAATATTTATGAAAATATCCTCAGAAATATCGAAGATATTGATGATGATATTTTGGAATTTCTAAGTTCGATAGTTGATGGAGAAAGATTTTCCACAAGATTTTAACATGACTTCAGAGCAAGATATTCTCTAAAGATTTCAACGGATCCAGAATTATCTGGATTCTTTGAATATAGGGTATGGTCCTTGTATTTGTCTTTGGTCTCCTTCGTGGTTAGCTCAATCTGTTTTCCAGTTCCAACTTTTCTGAGCTTTTCCAACATACTATTCTTTATCATCAAACTTCCGATGATTAAGGTCGTTTACGGTTGTCTACAGTTTCTGCTGCTTCATTTAGCTTTTTCAACATTCAGAGTATCGATTCGTAAACTGGGTGCCTTTTCAAAATTTCAAAATTGAAGATCGTAATTCTAGGAGATAATTGTTATATGTATACATATAAATATTGATGTAGAATTGCTACGAGATTCAAAATATTGATTGCTGATTCCTCTACATTTACTGCTCCTATATCTGAATCATTGGTTATCGATCCGAGGTGAATTTTTTTTTTTAAGAGAAATGTGTTTTTAGATGATTAAACGCTGACGGTAATATGGTGGAATATAAAAGGTTCCCTGGTAATAATAAAAGAGCATACATATAAATCAAGGTAATAATAAGGTTGTTTCGAACGAAAAGTCAAAGTTGATTTGCTGGAGCTGTGACAAAATTTGCTACTTTGAAAGGAATTACCAAGTTATTTTGGGTAATAATAACACTAAAGGAATTAGCACAACTATGTGTTAAACGTTTACTCAGTTTCTGAGAGTTTTTCAGATGCATAACTAAATGCATCAATATTTTCTCCCGTAGATGAAGTGCGGTTGATTCATCCTATCGATTGAGGTGTTTTCAAGAATCATGAAAGGTTTGAACGCAGATTGTAATTGTGATGATACGAATGGGGTTTAAAATGAAATCAAGTGGCAAACTTGAAGAATTGTTTAGTTTCATATGTTATAATCAATATTTTAATTTATTTTAATTGTCCAGTGTTGGTAGTCCAGAGTTGATAGTCCACAGTAACAGTCCAGTAATTCATATATAGTTTAATATATAATATTCAAATTAATTAATAAATATCGTGACCCGTGTACATGTCTCAGAATCGATCACAACTCAAAGTATATATATTATTTGAGAATCAACCCCAACCCTGTATAGAGAACTCGATCATTACTGCATATAGAGTGTCTATGGTGATTCCAAATAATATATATAGATGCGTCGATATGATATGTCAAAACCTTGTATACGTGTCCCGATATTTAAAGTGCGTAAAATAAATAACAGAAATTAAATGACAATAATTAAAGTGCGTAAAGTAAATAACAGAAATTAAATGACGATAAATAAAATTGCGAGAATGTAAATTGCGATAAATAAACTACGATAAATAAATTGTGATAATTAAATGGTAATACGGAATTAACAGTTAGCTAGGAACAGTTAGCTAGGATTTTGTTAGCGTGGATTCTTAATAGAATTTCATATTGTTAATTAATCTGTTTCTAATCAATTTTTATTGTGTCTATTATTTCTTCATTATACCATTTGTTGGATTCTGATAGGTCAAAATCCAAATATGTAATTGGATAAATATGGTTATTCTGTGGTGAACGGATTTGTATATCGGTGGATGTAAGTAGGATAGTATATGACTGTTGAAACAGATTCGAAGAACGTACAATGTAACTTATTAATGTGAAATTTCAATAGTCCTCGGGTATTACCTACCCGCTAAAATATTTTCACCATTAACAGTTTGTACAAGAGAATTTTTAATTACAATCTTTATGAAAACATATATACATATATATTTTCTTCAGATGTGTTCATGGATTTAATGAGTTAATATTATATTAAACTCATTTGCTTTTCGGTTGGAACTAGAATGAATAATCTTTAAAACTTTAGAGATTACATATTCGACATGTCGAACGAAGATCATACTCAAAGTACAGATGATGATATTGAAGCATGGATTGTTGATGGTACTGGTGCTGTTATTGATTGTACTGTTGGTGCCGGTGATGTTGCTAAAGCTGGTACATTTTGCACCATATTCTCCTAATTGATTATTCGAGCGCGAAGTTTGTTGACTTATTACTCCAGGATGATTGTCGGTCGGAACGAGCGGATGAATAAGGTTCAGAATTGTGGATAGGATATAATCTTGTCAAGTTACCCCGGAAATGAGACTGAAAATGGTGTCTCGAACAGGTTCGTCGGTAAACGCTTCATGTTCATTTTCAAGAGGTGAATTCGGTTGGTGGAAGGGATTGCCTTTTGCGTGTTTCCATTAATTAAGTCAACTACGAAGCCATCAGATGAATTGATAATGGCTGATTGGTTGATTCATGCCGATGACGCTGTTTTTAGAGCTTAGGTGAACATCTATGTCGGAATAGCTGTCGGAATAACTATCAGAATCTGAGGGACTCGAACTGGTTTAGAGATTCATCCCGTACGATCAGATGAAGGATTTTCGATAAGAAATAGATTATAGGATATAGATTAGTGCCCTGCAGTACATAATTTACATATGCATATATAATACTAAAATCCCATAAGTTACGGAGGAATCTACGGAAGCTGTCAGACATCGGTAACAATAACAGGTACGCTAAGGTATGAATTAGCAGATATGCTAAGATATAAATTTTTGTCTATACACTAATCATGCAATTAATGCAATAAGATGTGTCTAGACTAAGGATGATAAGCAAGTGATTATCTAAGAATGATAAACAGGAAATTTTCGACACAAAATGATAAGCAAAACTTTTGACATGCAGACACGGTCAAAGTCCAGACTCACTAATGCATCCTAACGACTTATCAGTTAGACACACTAATGCAGACCCTGTTCACTAAGACCACCGCTCTGATACCAACTGAAAGGACCCGTCCTAATCCATCCGGACGAAGTCCGTATCGATTATAAACAATTCATAATAGTTGATTACATCGCGAGGTACATGACCTCTATATGATACATTTTACAAACATTGCATTCGTTTTTAAAAGACAAATTTGCTTTACATTGAAAGTTGATGGCATGCATATCATTTCATAATATATGCAACTATAATTGACTTAATAACAATCTCGATGAACTCAATGACTCGAATGCAACGTCTTTTGAAATATGTCATGAATGACTCCAAGTAATATCTCTAATATGAGTAAATGCACAGCGGAAGATTTCTTTCGTACCTGAGAATAAACATGCTTTAAAGTGTCAACCAAAAGGTTGGTGAGTTCATTAGTTTAACATGAATAATCATTTTATAATTTTAATAGACCACAAGATTTCATATTTCCATTTCTCATAAACATACGTCCCATACATAGAGACAAAATATCATTCATATGGATTGAACACCTGGTAACCGACATTCACAATATGTATATAAGAATATCCCCATCATTCCGGGATCCTCCTTCGGACATGAAATAAATTTCGAAGTACTAAAGCATCCGGTACTTTGGATGGGGCTTGTTGGGCCCGATAGATCTATCTTTAAGGTTCGCGTCAATTAGGGTGTCTGTTCCCTAATTCTTAGATTACCAGACTTAATAAAAAGGGGCATATTCGATTTCGATCATTCAATCATATAATGTAGTTTCGATTAGTTGTGTCTATTTCGTAAAACATTTACAAAAATTGCACATGTATTCTCAGCCCAAAAATATAAAGGGTAAAAAGGGAGCAAATGAAACTCACCTAATGTATTTTGTAGTAAAAATACATATGACTATATTGAACAACAGAACATTGCAGGGTTGGCCTCGGATTCACGAACCTATATCATTTGTATATTCATTAATATATATATAATCGTAATCGAATAAATATACTTATTATTATTAGCGATATAATGTCTATATTAATAACTCATATATATATATATATATATATATATATATATATATATATATATATATATATATATATATATATATATATATATATATATATATATATATATATATATATATATATATCATTTGCTTGTGAAACTCGTAATTATTATAATGCTTAAATGATATTTGTCGTGTAAAAATATTAATTTTTGGTAATACTTAATATTACTAATAATGATAGTAATGATATTAAAATTTCAAATTTGTTAATAATACTAGTAGAAATGATACTAATACTAATATTAATAAAAATAATAAGAAATTTTATTATTTTCATAATAACTCTAATAATAATAATTATTATCATTATAATAATAATAAATGATAATTTTTTTATCTTAATACTTATATTTGTAATAATAATAATTATAGTTATAACACTAATGATAATTATAATAATGATAATCTTAATATTAGTAATATTAATGATAATAATAATAATAATAACACTTATAATGATACTAGTAGTAAAACTGACGATAATACTAATATAGTTGTGACAATAATAATTTTTAACAACAATGCTATTAACGTTAATACTAATGTTATTAATAATAATATTACTTACAATAATAATAATAAGGATAATAAGGATACTAATGCTTAATACTTAATAATAATAATAATAATTATAATCGTAATCATAATCATAATAATAAAAGTTACTTAATACTTGAAATAATAATAATAATGTAAATGACAATAATAACAATAATAATAAAATTATTAATCATAATAATGAGATAGAAAAACTACCTTAGGAAAAGGTTTCAAAAAATTCATGCCTCACGTGAGGCTCGAACCCCCGACCTCTCGAAAATGCACAAACACTCCTAACCAATCTACCGGACCTGTTTTTCTGATTAACTCCCTGACCCAAAACTATATGACCCGTGTATTATTTTCTTCCCTTCATCTTCTTCATAAAAAAAATCCATCGATTCTTCAGAGATCAAAACAACTTTTTATATAATTGAATTAAATACTAAATTGAAACATAAACAAATAAGTTGTCGATTGAACAAGAAAGAAAAACAAACAAAAAAAAATAAAAAAATAAAAAGTATAACAGCTCGACGCTGTGTAAAAAAAAATTGAATAAGAGATTTAGAATGTTTTGGGTAATACATTCTTCACGAAATAGTTTCCAAACGGATCCTAGAAACTTTAAGATTCGTCAAATTAACTTAATACACAACAGGAAATCCGAATTTTGTTGAAGAACATAAGTTGACTTTTTGAAGCATAAACTTTGACTTCGAAATTGGAATTCAATATCGAAAATTGGAATTTCAAACTTTGCAGATAGTTTTAAAACATGATTTCTAACAACTCTGCATTTAAGGATTTTAAAATTTAATGCGAATTCGAATTTTGGCTCAAAAGTAAAAGAACAGGGCAGTTTTTGTGTTCTTCATATATTTTTCTGTTAATTCGATAAAATTAACAGATGTAAAGGTTTCTGTGAATGATAATTGATGATGTGAGTCGAATGGTACCATTTAGCACTGATTGTGATTGAGTTATATATTAATTACAGTCGACCACTTATTAAATCAAATACAAAAAGAGAAAAAAAACAAAATAAAAGATAAAAGGGAAAGAGATAGCTAACAGATTTTGAACGTATTCAAGATTGAGATTCGATTTGTTATGGAAATGGATAACGTCTTATAGATAAAACAAGAAAGAAATAAAAAAAAATAAGAAGGCAGTGCAATCGTGATGCTCCACCAAAAATCTTCACTTTATACAATTTTATTAAATTAATATTACTAATTGATATATTGTAAATAATAATAATACCTTTAGTAATAATAAATGATAATACTAATAGTAATATAATTATATTAAGGATAAATGATTTTGGTTAATAATAGTAAGAATAATAATATTTATAATAACCAACATAATACTTAAGAATAATATTAAAGATAATGATATTTAATAATAAAAATGATATTAATATTATTAATGATAATGATTGTATTAATTTCTAATAACAACAATAATCATATTAGTATTAGTAATAATGATATTTATAATGGTAATTATCAAAATGACAATAATAATGATCTTTAATAATAATGATAATATTACAATATGTTATTACTACAAGTAATAAATTATACATAACAGGTTATATGTATACTAATTTCATATCTATATATTTTATAGTGGGAGTAATGACATTTATGTTATTGTTATTACTAGTGTTAATGATAATAATGAAAGTGAGGTTACTTAGTATAACCTTAATATTTTAACTTGTAATTACACCTTATATATATATATATATAAATTAACATTATATATTATAATTACACAATATTTATTATATGATAACATATATTAAATATTTAATATTTATACATCTTAATATAAATACATTAAATAATATGTGTTTGTATATGAAAAGATAATTGTTTTAAATATAAGTATTGTATCTACATTTACTTAAGATATTATAATAGATTTCAACATATATTATTTATATATTTTTAAATTCTAAAAAAAAAACATAAGATAATAATTATTATAGTAATCATATATATTTATTCATAGATTTATAATAATAATACATTCTAATCTTGTAAATTAGTTTACATATTTATTTTCTTGATGTTTCAACTATATTTTATTATATTCAATTATTATATATCCTTACATTTGTATATATAAATATATATGTATATTTACAATTAATCGTTCGTGAATCGTCGGGAATGATCGAAGGGTAATTGAATTCATGTAAATAGTTCAAACATTTTTGAGACTCAACAATACATACTTTGCTTATCATGTCGGAAACATATAAAGATTAAGTTTAAATTTTGGTCGGAAATTCTCGGGTCATCACATCAATCTTGGTAGGATCAACATAGATACCTTCTCTATTAACCACATGACCCAAAAAATGGACAGAATCGAGCCAAAAACCACACTTTGAAAATTTAGCATATAACTACTCTTTTTCCAAAAGTTGCAAAACTAATCTCAAATATTGCTCGTGCTCTTCCCTATTCTTGGAGTAGATCAAAATATCATCGATAAACACTATGATGAATTTATCTAGATACGGCTTGCACACTCTGTTCATCAGATCCATAAATACTGCAGGGGCATTGGTTAAACTAAACGGCATCACCAAAAATTCGTAATGGCCATAGCGTGTTCTGAACGCTGTCTTAGGCACGTCGTCCTCTTTGACTCTCAATTGATGGTACCCTGATCTGAGGTCGATCTTGGAATATATACTTGACCCTTGCAATTGGTCAAATAGATCATCTATCCTTGGTAGCGGGTAACGATTCTTGACTGTAAGCTTATTCAACTCTTGATAGTCAATACACATTCTAAAAGATCCGTCATTCTTCTTGACAAACAAGTTTGGAGCACCCCACGGAGAAACACTAGGTCGAATGAATCCCTTATCTAATAATTCTTGAAGTTGATTTTGAAGGTATTTCGTATGCCCGAGAGACATATTAAATTAACATGGCTAATATGTTTTGATCCAAGTCGGGTCATACCCAATAACAAGCTTACCGACACCTTGTTCGTAATTGATCTTAGCGATTGGATCGTTGATTAAACTACGCAACACTTGAATTTTAGAAAATTGGTTTTCTAAAATAATATTACTTGATGTATATATATATATATATATATATATATATATATATATATATATATATATATATATATATAAATTATGGAATAATTCATATGATATGGATTTAATTATTTATAGGTTAAATAATTAATTAATTATGTTACATTTTATAAAATAAGTTTTATAAATGATGTACACATAATAAATAAAATGGAAGTTTTATAAAATGTATTTTATAAAATTAAATGAAAGTTTTATAAAATGTATTTTATAAAATCTAATAAAATAAAACCATTTTAATTAAAATTTTGAAAGTGGCATTGGGAGGGAGGTTTTGCATGCCGAAGACTCACTCCTTGACCACTTTATTCCATCTCCAAATGCATATGTCTTAGGACTTGACTCTTTGGAACACACACATGAATCTACACATCAAGTACTAGCACAAAAAAAAAATCCATTTTCTCCCTTTTGTTTTGCTGATGGCCGTACACTTTGGGGCAACAAAGGGAGTTCAATTTTTTATTTTTTTTTTGCAAGCTAAATTCAAGGGTCTAAAATCCTAACCAAATAATAGAAGGTGTTGGTGATAAAAGGCTTAAGGTATAACAACTTGAGGTTTCATTCTTTTGGAGCTCCATTCATCATCAACATCCTCATCATTTACCAACAAGCTTGAAGTAGGTATAAACTCTTTTCTTGCTTGTAGTTTGTAAGTATATTTCAAAACTTGATCCTATTTGGGATTTAACTTTAAAAGGTTAAAGTATAACATGTTTCAAAATGGTAATATTCACGCTTCCGCAAAGTTCATTTAATGAATGATTTTAAGTATTTTGAAACTTGTTAAATCCCAACAATGGTATCTAGAGCCGAAGTTGTTGAAATATGCTTCTAGATGGTTATTAAACCCACTATATTTTTGCATTTTATGAACATGCATGAAAGTATAATGCAAAAAAATTTCGGGTTTGGGTGGTTTGTCATGTTGGCCGAAATTTTGGAGACCCAAAATGGGTTTTGGGTGCTTCCATTTTTTCATATTTTGGTTATATGTTAATGTTCACAATCCTAGCCTTAACCTTGTGTTTGGTTGCATGTTTGGTTGATCATTTATTATTCATTTGGTTTGTTATAATATTTATTCAATTAGTTTGTAATATTATTCATTTGGTTATGTAATTTATTTTATATTTGGCATGTAAAATAGATTAGGTTGTATTTTCATTTTCTAGATAAAAATGTATTAGGATATATTTTGTAAAGAGATGAAGATGCACAAGATGGAGACAAAGAAGATGCAAGATTTAGTGGGAGATGTAAAATCTCCTACTTTGTGTTATGACCCATTAACCGGTGGCATTTTGTTTTCGGCTAAACAAAATGCCTACCAAAAGGCTTGATTGTGAACATATTGTTTTGCATGCATGGTTGTTTTGTATGATTGTGGATTGTGCATTTTATTACTACAAGTTAATCACACAAGTTAACAACAAGCAAAACGACATTTAAATGTGTAAATTGAAATGACAAAAGGACGTTAATAAATGGTTATTAAGAACAAGAAAAGGATTACACATATAAAATGGTTTATATCAAAGTAATGAAATTGGCTTTATTACTTGACATGAAAAAAAAAATGGATTTTCACAAGAACCACACACTAAATGCATGTTAGTGTATGGTATAAAATTTTTCTTGAACTAGAATAAAGAAACCTTAAAACCCTTTTACACACTAGGTTAACAAGTTTAACGCCATCCATTTATGTAAACACTTAAACATGTTAGGGAACTAATAATGGGATAAAGGTCACCTAACTGTTATAAGCACACTAATATGATTAAGGTGAATTTCACATGCTTGTGGGACAAAGGTCACCTAACCACTTGTATGTTAAGTTTACATGTTTACACAAATTGGACGACTTGATTTGGAAATCATGAACTTAGGGTCACCGAAGCATGAGGAACAAATAGGCGTTGATAGAATAAATATGCCATGCAAAAGGATTGCATGATCCTATACCTTAGAAGTTGCAAAGGGATTGCAATTGTCATATAAATGACTACCTAGCTAAATCAAATAAAGGGATAAAGGTCACCTAACTGAAATTTGGTTTACCGTTGGATTCTAAAATTTAATATATCAATTGTATTTAAAAGGGTATAGATTGTTAAATTAAAATTGATATTTAAACAAACTTTGTTAAATTTTGTAGATGGCCGCCAATAACAACAATATTCCAAATGCACCAATCAACTTTAATAACCTATCTTTAAGGTCCTTACTCGAAAAGGAATAACTCAACCATAAAAATTTCATGGATTGGTATCGCAATCTAAGAATTGTCCTCAAGCTTGAGGATAGAGTGTATGTGTTGGAAGACCCCATTCCCGATCAACCAGAGGAGGATGATTCGAGGGTATGACATATTAGGAGAAATATTGCGCCGATTCGGTGCAAGTTTCATGCCTTATGCTTGGGGGACCATGATCCCCGAACTCCAAAAGGATTTTAAGCAACATGGAGCATACGGGATGATCACTCAGTTGAAGGAGATGTTCCTTCAACAAGCTCGTATTGAGCGCTTCAAAATGGTTCGAGTGCTTCATGCTTGTCGAATGGACGACTCCCAATCCGTCTCATCCTATGTTCTCAAAATGAAAAGCCTAATTGATCGATTGTGAAATGTCTCATTCATATTGATTATAAACGTTCCATATTAATTGATTTCGTTGCGAGGTTTTGACCTCTATATGAGACTTTTTCAAAGACTGCATTCGTTTTTTAAAACAAACCGTAACCTTTATTTTATCGACAAAGTTAACAAGACACCACTTAGATTATCCAGAAATGATAATATAACAAATATCACACTTACACACTACCAATACATATTGGTTTACAAATATTAATATGTTACAACAAAATAAATCTCGAAATCAGTTTTAAACAATATTATACAAGCATGCTGACACCAAATCTTGTCCATATAGTAGCATGCAACAGCGAAAGCTCTTAATAATCACCTGAGAATAAACATGCTTTAAACGTCAACAAAAAATGTTGGTGAGTTATAGGTTTAACCTATATTTATCATGCAACAGCTGAAGCTCTTATAATAGTCCACAAGATTACATATTTCAATATACATCCCATACATAGAGATAAAAATCATTCATATGGTGAACACCTGGTAACCGACCTTAATAAGATGCATATAGAATATCCCCTATCATTCCGGGACTCCCTTCGGAAATGATGAATTCGAAGTACTAAAGCATCCGATACTTTGGATGGGGCTCGTTGGGCCCAATAGATCTATCTTTAGGATTCGCGTCAATTAGGGTGTCTGTTCCCTAATTCTTAGATTACCAGACTAAAAAGGGGCATATTCGGTTTAATAATCCAGCCATAGAATGTAATTTCATTTAATTGTGTCTATTTTGTAAAATATTTATAAAACTGCATGTATTCTCATCCCAAAATATTATATTTTAAAAGTGGGACTATAACTCACATTCACAGATTTTTACTTCGTCGGGAAGTAAGACTTGGCCACTGGTCGATTCACGAACCTATAACAAATACGTACATATATATCAAAGTATGTTCAAAATATATTTACAACATTTTTAATACGTTTTGCTGTTTTAGGTTTATTAAGTCAGCGGTCCTCGTTAGTAACCTACAACTAGTTGTCCACAGTTAGATGTACAGAAAATAAAGCAATATATATTATCTTTAATCAATCCACGACCTCGTGTACACAAGCCTCAGGCTAGATCACAACTCAAAGTATATATAATATTTTAGAATCAACCTCAACCCTGTATAGCTAACTCCAACATTACTGCATATAGAGTGTCTATGGTTGTTCCGAAATATATATATATATATATATATATATATATAAATATATATATATATATAGATGGGTCGATATGATATGTCAAAACATTGTATTCGTGTCTATGGTATCCCAAGATTACATAATATATTAGAATACATGTATAATACAATATGAGTTAGCTAGGATATGATTAATACAGATTTGTTACCAATTTTCACGTAGCTACAACAAGAAAAATTATCCAATCTTGTTTTACACATAACTTCTTCGTTTTAAATCCGTTTTGAGTGTTTCAAGTTGCTATGGTTTTAAATTGAACTTAAGTTTATGAATATAAACAGAAAAAGTATAAGTTTATAGTCAGAAATACAGGTTATAAGTCATTTTTGTAAAGGTAGTCATTTCAGTCGAAAGAACGACGTCTAGATGACCATTTTGGAAAATATACTTCTACTTTGAGTTTAACCATGATTTTTGGATATAGTTTAATGTTCATAAGAAAAATCATTTTCCCAGAAGAACAACTTTTAAATCAAAGTTTAGCATAGTTTTAATTAACTAATCCAAAACAGCCTGCGGTGTTACTACGACGGCGTATATCCGGTTTTACGGTGTTTTTCGTGTTTCCAGGTTTTAAATCATTAAGTTAGCATATCATATAGATATATAACATATGTTTAGTTGATTTTAAAAGTCAAGTCATAAGGATTAACTTTATTTTCGAACAAGTTTAAAATTAACTAAACTATGATCTAGTGATTACAAGTTTAAATCTTCGAATAAGATAGTTTTATATGTATGAATCGAATGATGTTATGAACATTATTACTACCTTAATTTTAGTAGGTAAACCTACTGGAAATGAGAAAAATAGATCTAGCTTCAAAGGATCCTTGGATGGCTTGAAAGTTCTTGAAGCAGAATCATGACACGAAAACAAGTTCAAGTAAGATTTCCACTCGAAATAAGATTGTTATAGTTATAGAAATTGAATCAAATTTTGAATATGAGTATTACCTTGTATTAGAAAGATATCTTACTGTAAATAAGAAAGATTTCTTGAGGTTGGATGATCACTTTACAAGATTGGAAGTAAGCTAGCAAACTTGGAAGTATTCTTGATTTTATGAAACTAGAACTTATAGAATTTATGAAGAACACTTAGAACTTGAAGATAGAACTTGAGAGAGATCAATTAGATGAAGAAAATTGAAGAATTAAAGTGTTTTTAGGTGTTTTTGGTCGTTGGTATATGGTTTAGATATAAAGGATGTGTAATTTTGTTTACTTGTAAATAAGTCATGAATGATTACTAATATTTTTGTAATTTTATGAGATATTTCATACTAGTTGCCAAATGATGGTTCCCACATGTGTTAGGTGACTCACAAGGGCTGCTAAGATCTGATTATTGGAGTGTATATACCAATTGTAAATACATTTAGAAGCTGGGTATTGTACGAGTACGAATACGAGTGCATACGAGTAGAATTGTTGATGAAAATGAATGAGGATGTAATTATAAGCATTTTTGTTAAGTAGAAGTACTTTGATAAGTGTCTTGAAGTCTTTAAAAAGTGTATGAATACATATTAAAACACTACATTTATATACATTTTAACTGAGTCATTAAGTCATCGTTAGTCGTTACATGTAAGTGTTGTTTTGAAACCTTTAGGTTAACGATCTTGTTAAATGTTGTTAACCTATTGTTTATTATATCTAAAAAGATGTTAAATTATTACATTATCATGATATTATGATGTATTAATATATCTTAATATGATATATATACAATTAAATGTCGTTACAACGATAATCGTTACATATATGCCTGGTTTCGAAATCCTTAAGTTAGTAGTCTTGTTTTTACATATGTAGTTCATTGTTAATATACTTAATGATATGTTTACTTATCATAATACCATGTTAACTATATATATATCCATATATATGACATCATATAGGTTTTACAAGTTTTAACGTTCGTGAATCACCGGTCAACTTGGGTGGTCAATTGTCTATATGAAACCTATTTCAATTAATCAAGTCTTAAAAAGTTTGATTGCTTAACATGTTTTAAACACTTAATCATGTAAATAAAAATTTCATTTAATATATATAAACATGGAAAAGTTCGGGTCGCTACAGTACCTACCCGTTAAATAAATTTCGTCCCGAAATTTTAAGCAGTTGGAGGTGTTGAAGTATCTTCTAGAATTAAGTGCGGGTATTTCTTCTTCATCTGATCTTCTCGTTCCCAGGTGAACTCGGGTCCTCTATGAGCATTCCATCGAACCTTAACAATTGGTATCTTGTTTTGTTTAAGTCATTTAACCTCACGGTCCATTATTTCAACGGGTTCTTCGATGAATTGAAGTTTTTTGTTGATTTGGATTTTGTCTAACAAAATAGTGATATCTTCTTTAGCAAAACATTTCTTCAAATTCGATACGTAGAAAGTGTTATGTACAGCCGCGAGTTGTTGAGATAACTCAAGTCGGTAAGCTACTGGTCCGACACGATCAATAATCTTGAATGGTCCAATATACCTTGGATTTAATTTCCCTCTTTTACCAAATCGAACAACTCCTTTCCAAGGTGCAACTTTAAGCATGACCATCTCTCCAATTTCAAATTCTATATCTTTTCTTTTAATGTCAGCGTAGCTCTTTTGTCGACTTTGGGTGGTTTTCAACCGTTATTGAATTTGGATGATCTTCTAGGTAGTTTCTTGTATTATCTCCGGACCCGTAATCTGTCTATCCCCCACTTCACTCCAACAAATCGGAGACCTGCACTTTCTACCATAAAGTGCTTCAAATGGTGCCATCTCAATGCTTGAATGCTAGCTGTTGTTGTAGGAAAATTCTGCTAACGGTAGATGTCGATCCCAACTGTTTCCAAAAACAATAACACATGCTCGTAGCATGTCTTCAAGCATTTGTATCGTCCTTTCGCTCTGCCCATCAGTTTATGGATGCTAGGCAGTACTCATGTCTAGACGATTTCCTAATGCTTATTGTAATGTCTGCCAGAATCTTGAAATAAATCTTCCATCCCTATCAGAGATAATAGAGATTGGTATTCCATGTCTGGAGACGACTTCCTTCAAATACAGTCGTGCTAACTTCTTCATGTTGTCATCGTCTCTTATTGGCAGGAAGTGTGCTGATTTGGTGAGACGATTAACTATTACCCAAATAGTATCAAAACCACTTGCAGTCCTTGGCAATTTAGTGATGAAATCCATGGTAATGTTTTCCCATTTCCATTCCGGGATTTCGTGTTGTTGAAGTAGACATGATGGTTTCTGATGCTCAGCTTTGACCTTAGAACACGTCAAACATTCTCCTACATATTTAGCAACATCAGCTTTCATACCCGGCCACCAAAAATGTTTCTTAAGATCCTTGTACATCTTTCCCGTTCTAGGATGTATTAAGTATCTGGTTTTATGAGCTTCTCTAAGCACCATTTCTCTCATATCTCCAAATTTGGGTACCCAAATTCTTTCAACCCTATACCGGGTTCCGTCTTCCCGAATATTAAGATGCTTCTCCGATCCTTTGGGTATTTCATCCTTTAAATTTCCTTCTTTTAAAACTCCTTGTTGCGCCTCCTTTATTTGAGTAGTAAGGTTATTGTGAATCATTATATTCATAGCTTTTACTCGAATGGGTTCTCTGTCCTTTCTGCTCAAGGCGTCGGCTACCACATTTGCCTTCCCCGGGTGATAACGAATCTCAAAGTCGTAATCATTCAACAATTCAATCCACCTGCGCTGCCTCATGTTCAGTTGTTTCTGATTAAATATGTGTTGAAGACTTTTGTGGTCGGTATATATAATACTTTTGACCCCATATAAGTAGTGCCTCCAAGTCTTTAATGCAAAAACAACCACGCCTAATTCCAAATCATGCGTCGTATAATTCTGCTCGTGAATCTTCAATTGTCTAGACGCATAAGCAATTACTTTTGTTCGTTGCATTAATACACAACCGAGACCTTGCTTTGAGGCGTCACAATATATCACAAAATCATCATTCCCTTTAGGTAATGACAATATAGGTACCGTAGTTAACTTTTTCTTTAACAATTGAAACGCTTTTTCATGTTCATCTTTCCATTCAAATTTCTTCCCTTTATGCGTTAATGCAGTCAAGGGTTTTGCTATTCTGGAAAAGTCTTGGATGAACCTTCTGTAGTAACCAGCCAGTCCTAAAAATTGGTGTATATGCTTTGGAGTTTTCAGGGTTTCCCACTTTTCAACGGTTTCAATCTTTGCTGGATCTACCTGAATACCTTCTTTGTTCACTATGTGACCGAGAAATTGAACTTCTTCCAACCAAAATGCACACTTTGAAAACTTAGCGTACAATTTTTCCTTCCTTAACAACTCTAGCACTTTTCTCAAATGTTCTTCATGCTCTTGGTCATTCTTTGAGTAAATAAGTATGTCATCGATGAAAACAATGACAAACTTGTCAAGGTATGGTCCACACACTCGGTTCATGAGGCCCATGAACACATCTGGTGCGTTGGTCAACCCAAACGGCATAACCATAAACTCGTAATGACCATAAAGCGTCCTAAAAATAGTCTTTGGAATATCATCCTCATTCACCCGCATTTGATGATACCCAGAACGTAAATCAATCTTTGAATAAACTGACGAGCCTTGTAGTTGATCAAATAAGTCGTCGATTCTTGGTAGTGGGTAGCGGTTCTTGATAGTAAGTTTGTTCAACTCACGGTAGTCGATACACAACCTAAATGTACCATCCTTCTTCTTGACAAACAAAACAGGAGCTCCCCATGGTGATGTACTTGGTCGAATGAAACCACGCTCTAAAAGTTCTTGTAACTGACTTTGTAATTCTTTCATTTCGCTGGGTGCGAGTCTGTATGGAGCACGAGCTATTAGTACAGCTCCTGGTACAAGATCTATTTGAAATTCAACGGATCGATGTGGGGGTAATCCCGATAATTCTTTCGAAAATACATCGGCAAATTCTTTTGCGACGGAAACATCACTGATGTTCTTTTCTTCAGGTTTAACTTCCTTGATGTGTGCTAGAATGACATAACAACCTTTTCTTATTAGTTTTTGTGCCTTCAAACTACTAATAAGATTTAATTTCGCATTGTTCTTTTCTCCGTACACCATTAAAGGTTTTCCCTTTTCACGCATAATGCGAATCGCATTTTTGTAACAACCGACCTCTGCTCTCACCTTTTTCAACCAGTCCATGCCAATTATTACATCAAAACTCCCTAACTCGACTGGTATTAAATCAATTTTAAACGTTTCATCCCCCAGTTTAATTTCTCTATCCTGACATATATTATCTGCTGAAATTAATTTACCGTTTGCTAATTCGAGTAAAAATTTACTATCCAAAGGCGTCAATAGGAAACTTAATTTAGCACAAAAATCTCTATCATATAGCTTCTATCCGCACCCGAATCAAATAAAACATAAGCAGATGTATTGTCAATAAGAAACGTATCCGTAACAAGCTCCGGGTCTTCCTGTGCTTCTGCCGCATTAATATTGAAAACTCTTCCGCGGCCTTGCCTATTAGTATTCCCTTGGTTTGGACAATTTCTAATAATGTGGCTCAGTTTTCCACATTTATAACAAACTACGTCGGCATTATTTGTTCCGACCTTATTTGTTTCTTTATTTTTGTTGTTCTTTGGCCCGTAAATCTCACATTTTGCCGCGCCATGACCACTTCTCTTACACTTGGTACAAACTGTTGTGCAAAACACATTCAGATGGTACTCTGCACACCTGAAGCATGGTTGTTTCTGTTGTTTGTTGTTATTGAGGTTGTTATTAGGATTGTTATTGTTGTTGAAACGGTTATTGTAGTTTTTGTTGTTGTTGGGATGTTTGTTGTAGTTATTGTTAGGATTGCGGTTATTGTTGCGATTGTTGTTGCGGTTGTGGTTGTAATTGTTATTGTTGTTGTACTGGTGACTCTTGTCACCGTTTTCCTCTCACTTCCTCTTGAGTTTTTCGTGTTGGCTTCTTCGGCCGCCTGTTCTTTAATTCTCCCCTCAATCTGATTTATGAGTTTATGAGCCATTCGACTTGCCTTCTGTATGGAAGCGGGCTCGTATGAACTCACATCTTCTTGAATCCTTACTGGTAACCCTTTTACAAACGCATCGATCTTCTCCTCTTCATCTTCGAATGCTCCTAGACACAATAGGCACAACTCTGTGAATCGTCGTTCATATGTGGTAATGTGAAATCCTTGTGTTCATAACTCTCTAAGTTCTACCTTGAACTTATTGACTTCGTTTCTAGGACGGTACTGCTCGTTCATCAATTGCTTGAATGCCGACCACGGTAGTGCGTAAGTAGCATTTTGTCCTACCTGTTCAAGATAGGTGTTTCACCATGTTAACGCAATACCTGTGAAGGTATGCGTAGCGTACTTAACTTTGTCCTATTCAGTACACTTACTTATAGCAAACACCGATTCGACCTTCTCAGTGCACCGTTTCAATCCAATTGGTCCTTCGGTTGCATCAAATTCCAATGGTTTGCAGGCAGTGAATTCTTTGTAGGAGCATCCTACACGATTTCTTGTGGAATTAGTTCCACTGCTAGATCTAGAGTTATTGTTATTTTGCATCGTAGCTTGTACTGCGGCTATGTTTATTGCAAGGAAAACACGGAAGTCTTCTTCGCTCATGTTCAAATTCTGACGAGTCGCTGGTGCCATTTCCTTCAAAAATAGCCCAAAAGAATTGAGTTAATCATATAGAATTTAAGAGTAGTCAATAGTATTTTGTAGCATAATATGAACTTATTTATAAAAGTTTTTTCTTCATATTAGCATTTTATAGTTTTAATTTGGGTAGTACCTACCCGTTAAGTTCATAGTTAGTAGCTATTATACAATTCAACTACTACGATTCTATATGAAAAACTTATTACAATAATATTTCGCGTTCAAACTTTTATACAATATTTTACAAACATACAATACCACTATTATACATCTAGGATGAAATATAGCACATAATAACTTGCTACACGGCAGCTATAAAGGTAATTCTAATTAATACGCAAGTAGTTCAGCAAAGGCAATAAAGGCACGTAATTCATAAATCCAGAAACAGGTCATGCATTCTGGTTTTACTAAAATGACTTCCCATCCTTGATCTTGTGAAAAGTAACCGTTATGACCATTGGCTAGGCAGCATGTTATAATGTTGTCAAAAGGACGAGGGTTTCGTAATGCCCAACAACCTCGTAGCAATCTAAAAACCTTGTTTCTTACCTCAACTACTGAGTCCGTCATTTGTGGGAATGTTTCATTTAATAGTTGTAATCCGATGTTCTTTTTCTCACTTTGGTGAGAAGCGAACATCACTAACCCGTAAGCATAACATGCTTCTTTATGTTTCATGTTAGAAGCTTTTTCTAATTCACGAAATCCTATGTTGGGATATGTTGAGTCAAAATAGGTTCTTAACCCGTAGCGAAAAATTGCATTTGGGTTCCCCGTATTTAACGCTTTAAAGAAAACACGGCGTAACTTACGGTCTCCCCAATGTGATATACCCCACCTATCAAAGGAAAGCCTTTTATAAACTAAGGCATTTCTCGAAAGTCTTTCAAATGTTTGACAAGTTAATTTTGCCATAACTAATTGTGCTGATGAATTCTGACCGACTCTAGACAAGATTTCATCAATCATATCCTCTAGTAGGTCTTCTAAAATATTCGGTTGTTTACCCTTAACGTCCATTTTATGTTTTTATACTGTAAAAATAGACGAGGGTTAGATTCATAAAAGATAATTAACAAACAATACAAGCAATTTTACATTTATCAAAAAACACAAGCGCACTATATTACATATATTACACAACATGATTACAACTCTTTAATCCAACTCACTCATTTCTTCTTCTTCGGACTTGGTTCGTTTTGCTAATTTCCTAGGGATATATGATTCTCCCCTAATACGAGTTGTCGTTTTCCACAATGGTTTAGAAAAACCTGGTGGTTTAGAGGTTCCCGGGTTATTGTTACATTTTAAGAAATACGGACGTTGCCGATACATATAAAGTTCATCGGAGTTGGAATCAGGTTTCTCTATTTTTATACCTTTTCCCTTATTATTTTTTTTTGCTTTATTAAATTGGGTCGAGGTAATTTCTATAACCTCATCGGAATCCTCATCGGGATTCGATTCATCGAAAAATTGGTAATCTTCTCAATATTTTTCTTCCTCGGCGGAAACACCATTGACCATTATTGACTTTGGTCCGTTGGTTGAGGATTTTCTTTTATTTAACCGATTTACTGTAGGTATCAATATTTCTTCCTCCGGAACCTCTTCTTCTTCCAGTTCTTCCTCTTCCGGTTCCTCCTCTTCCGGTTCTTCTTCTTCCGGTTCCTCCTCTTCCGGTTCCTCTTCTTCCGGTTCCTCTTCTTCCGGTTCCTCTTCAGGAATTTGTGAATCTTTCCAATGTATATTCGACTCTTCATTATTATTAGGTGAGTCGATGGGATTTGTACTAGAGGTAGACATCTATCACACAATATCAAACACGTTAAGAGATTAATATATCACATAATATTTACATGTTAATAATATATAGTTTCCAACAAAAAAGTTAAGCAATCATTTTTTTGAAGAAAAAAACGGTCGAAGTCCAGACTCACTAATGCATCCTAACAAACTCGGTAAGACACACTAATGCAAAAATTCTGGCTCTCTAAGACCAACCTTCGGATACCAACTGAAATGTCCCGTTCATATTGATTATAAACGTTTCATATTAATTGATTTCATTGCGAGGTTCTGACCTCTATATGAGACGTTTTTCAAAGACTGCATTCATTTTTTAAAACAAACCATAACCTTTATTTTATCGACAAGGTTAACAAGACACCACTTAGATTATCCAGAAATGATAATCTAACAAATATCACACTTACACACTACCAATACATATTGGTTTATAAATATTAATATGTTACAACAAAATAAATCTCGAATGCAGTTTTAAACAATATTATACAAGCATGCTGACACCAAATCTTGTCCATATAATAGCATGCAACAGCGGAAGCTCTAAATAATCACCTGAGAATAAACATGCTTTAAACATCAACAAAAAATGTTGGTGAGTTATAGGTTTAACCTATATTTATCAAATCATAATAATAGACCACAAAATTTCATAATTCAATATACATCCTATACATAGAGATAAAAATCATTCATATGGTGAACACCTGGTAACCGACCTTAACAAGATGCATATAAAATATCCCCTATCATTCCGGGACTCCCTTCGGACATGATGAATTCGAAGTACTAAAGCATCCGGTACTTTGGATGGGGCTCGTTGGGCCCAATAGATCTATCTTTAGGATTCGCGTCAATTAGGGTGTCTGTTCCCTAATTCTTAGATTACCAGACTAAAAAGGGACATATTCGGTTTAATAATCCATCCATAGAATGTAATTTCATTTACTTGTGTTTATTTTGTAAAAATTCATAAAACTGCATGTATTCTCATCCCAAGATATTAGATTTTAAAAGTGGGACTATAACTCACCTTCACAGATTTTTACTTCGTCGGGAAGTAAGACTTGGCCACTAGTCGATTCACGAATCTATAACAAATATGTACATATATATCTAAATATGTTCAAAATATATTTACAACATTTTTAATACGTTTTGCTGTTTTAAGTTTATTAAGTCAGCTGTCCTCTTTAGTAACCTAGAACTAGTTGTCCACAGTTAGATGTACAGAAAATAAAGCAATATATATTATCTTGAATCAATCCACGACCTCGTGTATACAAGCCTCAGGCTAGATCACAACTCAAAGTATATATAATATTTTGGAATCAACCTCAGCCCTGTATAACTAACTCCAACATTACTGCATATAGAGTGTCTATGGTTGTTCCGAAATATATATATATATATATATATATATATATATATATATATATATATATATATATATATATATATATATATATATATATATATATATATATAGATGGGTCGATATGATATGTCAAAACATTGTATTCGTGTCTATGGTATCCCAAGATTACATAATATATTAGAATACATGTATAATACAATATGATTTAGCTAGGATATGATTAATATAGATTTGTTACCAATTTTCACGTAGCTACAACAAGAAAAATTATCCAATCTCGTTTTACCCATAACTTCTTCGTTTTAAATCCGTTTTGAGTGTTTCAAGTAGCTATGGTTTCATATTGAACTTAAGTTTATAAATCTAAATAGAAAAAGTATAAGTTTATAGTTGAAAATACAGGTTACAAGTTGTTTTTGTAAAGGTAGTCATTTCAGTCGAAAGAACGACGTCTAGATGACCATTTTGGAAAACATACTTCCACTTTGAGTTTTACCATGATTTTTGGATATAGTTTAATGTTCATAAGAAAAATAATTTTCCCAGAAGAACAACTTTTAAATCAAAGTTTATCATAGTTTTTAATTAACTAACCCAAAACAGCCCGCGGTGTTACTACGACGGCGTATATCCAGTTTTACGGTGTGTTTCGTGTTTCCAGGTTTTAAATCATTAAGTTAGCATATCATATAGATATAGAACATATGTTTAGTTGAATTTAAAAGTCAAGTTAGAAGGATTAACTTTATTTGCGAACAAGTTTAGAATTAACTAAACTATGTTCTGGTGATAACAAGTTTAATTCTTTGAATAAGATAGTTTTATATGTATGAATCGAATGATGTTATGAACATCATTACTACCTTAATTTTAGTAGGTAAACCTACTGGAAATGAGAAACATAGATCTTGCTTCAAAGGTGTAGTGACCCGAACTTTTCCATGTTTATATATATATTAAATGAAATTGTTATTTACATGATTAAGTGTTTCCAACATGTTAAGCAATCAAACTTGTTAAGACTTGATTAATTGAAATAGGTTTCATATAGATAATTGACCACCCAAGTTGACCGGTGATTCACGAACGTTAAAACTTTTAAAAACTATATGATGACATATATATGGTTATATATATAGTTAACATGATATTATGATAAGTAAACATATCATTAAGTATATTAACAATGAACTACATATGTAAAAAGCAAGACTACTAACTTAATGATTTTGAAACGAGACATATATGTAACGATTATCGTTGTAACGACATTTAATATATATATATATATATATATATATATATATATATATATATATATATATATATATCATATTAAGAGATATTCGTATATCATAATATCATGATAATATAATAATTTAAAATCTCTTTTGATATTATAAAAATTGGATTAACAACATTTAACAAGATCGTTAACCTAAAGGTTTCAAAACAACACTTACATGTAACGACTAACGATGACTTAACGACTCAGTTAAAATGTATATACATGTAGTGTTTTAATATGTATTCATATACTTTTGAAAGACTTCAAGACACTTATCAAAATACTTCTACTTAACAAAAATGCTTACAATTACATCCTCGTTCAGTTTCATCAACAATTCTACTAGTATGCACCCGTATTCGTACTCGTACAATACACAGCTTTTAGATGTATGTACTATTGGTATATACACTCCAATTATCAGCTCTTAGCAGCCCATGTGAGTCACCTAACACATGTGAGAACCATAATTTGGCAACTAGCATGAAATATCTCATAAAATTACAAAAATATGAGTAATCATTCATGACTTATTTACATGAAAACAAAATTACATATCCTTTATATCTAATCCATACACCAACGACCAAAAACACCTACAAACACTTTCATTCTTAAATTTTCTTCATCTAATTGATCTCTCTCAAGTTCTATCTTCAAGTTCTAAGTGTTCTTCATAAATTCCAAAAGTTCTAGTTTCATAAAATCAAGAATACTTCCAAGATTGCAAGTTTACTTCCAAGTTTTCTAAATCCATTCCAAGTAATCATCCAAGATCAAGAAACCTTTGTTACTTACAGTAGGTTATCTTTCTAATACAAGGTAATAATCATATTCAAACTTTAATTCAATTTCTATAACTATAACAATCTTATTTCGAGTGGAAATCTTACTTGAAATTGTTTTCGTGTCATGATTCTGCTTCAAGAACTTTCAAGCCATCCAAGGATCCTTTGAAGCTAGATACATTTTTTTCATTTCTAGTAGGTTTATCCAAGGAAATTGAGGTAGTAATGATGTTCATAACATCATTCGATTCATACATAAAAAGCTGTCTTATTCAACGTTATAAACTTGTAATCACTAGAACATAGTTTAGTTAATTCTAAACTTGTTCGAAAATAAAGTTAATACTTCTAACTAGACTTTTCAAATCAACTAAACACATGTTCTATATCTATATGATATGCTAATTTAATGATTTAAAACCCGGAAACACGATAAACACCATAAAACTGGATATACGCCGTCGTAGTAAAACCGGGGGCTGTTTTGGTTGGGATAATTAAAAGCTAAGAAGAACTTTGATTTAAAAGCTATACTTATGGAAAAATAATTTTCCTTATGAACATGAAACTATATCCAAAAATCATGGTTAAACTCAAAGTGAAAGTATGTTTTTCAAAATGGTCATCAAGATGTCGTTCTTTCGACGGAAATGACTACCTCTTTCAAAAATGACTTGTAACTTGTATTTCTGACTATAAACTTATACTTATTCTGTTTAGATTCATAAATTTAAGTTCAATACGAAACCGTGGCCACTGGAATCACTCAAAACGGATTAGAAACGAAGAAATGGCGAGTAAAACAAGATTGATAAAAACTACTCATTTTACCTACGTGAAAGTTATTAATAAATCTATTCCAACCATAACCTAATCAACTTATATTGTATATTATGTAATCTTGAGATACTATAGACACGTATATAATGTTTCGACCTATCATGTCAACCCATCTATATATATATTGCGGAACAACCATAGACACTCTATATGTGAATGTTGGAGTTAGCTATACAGGGTTGAGGTTGATTCCAAAATATATATATAGTTTGAGTTGTGATCAATACTGAGATACGTATACACTGGGTCGTGGATTGATTCAAGATAATATTTATCGATTTATTTCTGTACATCTAACTGTGGACAACTAGTTGTAGGTTACTAACGAGGACAGCTGACTTAATAAACTTAAAACATCAAAATGTATAAAAAGTTTTGTAAATATATTTTGAACATACTTTGATATATATGTATATATTGTTATAGGTTTGTGAATCAACCAGTGGCCAAGTCTTACTTCCCGACGAAGTAAAAATCTGTGAAAGTGAGTTATAGTCCCACTTTTAAAATCTAATATTTTTGGGATGAGAATACATGCAGGTTTTATAAATGATTTACAAAATAGACACAAGTACGTGAAACTACATTCTATGGTTGAATTATCGAAATCGAATATGCCCCTTTTTATTAAGTTTGGTAATCTAAGAATTAGGGAATAGACACCCTAATTGACGCGAATCCTAAAGATAGATCTATTGTGCCTAACAAACCCCATCCAAAGTACCGGATGCTTTAGTACTTCGAAATTTATATCATATCCGAAGGGTGTCCCGGAATGATGGGGATATTCTTAAATATGCATCTTGTTAATGTCGGTTACCAGGTGTTCACCATATGAATGTTTTTTATCTCTATGTATGGGATGTGTATTGAAATATGAAATCTTATGGTCTATTATTATGATTTGATAATATATAGGTTAAACCTATAACTCACCAACATTTTTGTTGACGTTTTAAGCAAGTTTATTCTCATGTGATTATTAAGAGCTTCCGCTGTCGCATACTTAAATAAGGACGGGATTTGGAGTCCATGCTTGTATGATATTGTGTAAAAATTGCATTCAAGAAACTTATTTCGTTGTAACATATTTGTATTGTAAACCATTATGTAATAGTCGTGTGTAAACAGGATATTTTAGATTATCATTACTTGATAATCTACGTAAAGCTTTTTAAACCTTTATTGATGAAATAAAGGTTACGGTTTATTTTAAAATGAATGCAGTCTTTGAAAAATGTCTCATATAGAGGTCAAAACCTCGCAACGAAATTAATTAATATGGAACGTTTTTAATCAATAAGAACGGGACATTTCAGTTGGTATCCGAGCGTTGGTCTTAGAGAACCAGAATTTTGCATTAGTGTGTCTTATCGAGTTTGTTAGGATGCATTAGTGAGTCTGGACTTCGACCGTGTTTACTTGAAAAATGATTGCTTAACAAATTTTGTTGGAAACTATATATTTTTAACATGTGAATATTATGTGATATATTAATCTCTTAACGTGTTTGATATTATGTGATAGATGTCTACCTCTAGAACAAGTCCCATTGACTCACCTAATAATAATGAAGAGTCAAATGTAAATTGGAATGATTCGTGGACTGATTCACAAGTTCCCGAAGAGGAACCGGAAGAAGAGTCAGAACCGGAAGAAGAATCGGAACCGGAAGAAGAAATAGAACCGGAAGAAGAAATAGAACCAGTGGGGGAAATAATAAAACGGTTAAGTAGAAGAAAATCCTCAACCAACCGGCCAAAGTTAATTATGGTCAATGGTGTTTCCGCCAAGGAAGCAAAGTATTGGGAGGATTACCAATTCTCCGATGAATAAGATCCCGACAAGGATTCCGATGATGTTATAGAAATTACCCCAACACAATTTAATAAGGCAAAAGAGAACAATAAGAGAAAGGGCATAAAAATAGAGAAATTTGATTCCAAACCCTATGAACTTTATATGTATCGTCAACACCCGTATTTCTTAAGTTGTGACAATAACCCGGGAACCTCTAAACCACCAGGTTTTTCTAAACCAATGTGGAAAACGACGGCTCGTATTAGGGGAACATCATATATCCCTAGAAACTTGTCAAAACGAACCAAAACCGAAGAAGAAGAAACGAGCGAGTCGGAATAAGATAGTTGTATTCGTGTGGTTTAATATATGTAATATAGTGTGCTTATGCTTTATGATATATGTAAAAATTGCTTGTATTAATAAGTATTTTTTTTTTATGAATCTAACTCTTGTCTATTTTACAGTATAAAAACACAAAATGGATAGACAACCCAATATTTTAAGAGATCTACCCGGAGACATGATTGATGAAATCTTGTCTAGAGTCGGTCAGAATTCCTCGGCACAACTATTTAAGGCGAGATCAGTTTGTAAGACATTCGAAGAACGTTTCAAGAATGCTTTGGTTTATAAAAGGCTTTTGTTCGAAAGATGGGGGATATCACATTGGGAAATCCATAAGTTACGATGTGTTTACTTTGACGTATATATTGCGGGGAACCCAAATGCTATTTTACGCAACGGGTTAAGAAATTATTTTGACTCAATGTATCCGAATATAGGACTTCATGATTTAGAAAAAGCGGTTAAGATGTAACATAAAGAAGCATGTTATGCTTATGGGTTAGTAATGTTCGCTTCTCACCAAAGTGAGAAAAAGAACATCGGGCTACAACTATTAAACAAAACGTTCCCACAAGTGACGGAGTCGGTAATTGGGGTAAGAAATGAGGTTTTTAGGTTATTACGAGACTGTTGGTCATTACGTAACCTTTGCCCTTTTGACGACGTTACAACACGTTGTCATACTATCGGTCACAACGGTTACGTTCCGCAAGACCAAGGATGGGAAGTGGTATTAGTAAAACCATAATGCATGACTTGTTTCTGGACGTATGAATTACGTGTCTTTGTTGCCTTTGCTGAACGCCTTATTTATTAACTAGAATTATCTTCGCAACTACTTTGTATCAAAGTTTTATGTGCTATATTTCATGCTATATGTAAAATAGCGGTATTGTAAGTTTGCAAGTTATTGTATAAAGGTTTGAATATGATATATTTTTTTTGTTGTGATTAGTTTTTCATATAGAATTGTAGTAGTTGAAATGGTATGTTAGCTACTAAGTATGAACTTAACGGGTAGGTACTACCCGAATTAAAGAGTATAAAACGCTAATATGAAGAAAGAGCTTTTGTAAATAAGTTCATATTACGCTACGAAATACTATTGACTACTCTTGATATTCTATATGATTAACTCGTTTCATTTGACTATTTTGAAGGAAATGGCACCGACTACTCGACACACCTTGAATATGAGTGAAGAGGAATTTCGTGCCTTTCTTACTTTAAACATAGCCGCAATACAGGCTGTGCTACATACCAACAATAACCTTGGATCTAGCAGTACAGGAAATCGTGTAGGATGCACCTACAAAGAATTCACTGCCTGCAAACCTTTGGAATTTAATGGAACCGAAGGACCGATCGGATTGAAACGGTGGACCGAGAAGGTCGAATCGGTGTTTGCCATAAGTAAGTGTACTGAAGAGGACAAAGTGAAGTACGCTACGCATACCTTCATAGGTACTGCGTTAACATGGTGGAATACTTATCTAGAGCAAGTGGGACAAGATGATGCTTACGCACTACCGTGGTCAGCATTCAAGCACTTGATGAACGAGAAGTACCGTCCCAGAACCGAGGTCAATAAGCTCAAGACAGAACTTAGAGGGTTACGAACCCAAGGATTTGATATTACCACATATGAAAGACGATTCACAGAATTGTGCCTATTGTGTCCGGGAGCATTCGAAGATGAGGAAGAGAAGATTGACGCATTTGTGAAAGGATTACCGGAATGAATCCAAGAAGATATAAGTTCACACGAGCCCGCCTCCATACAACAGGCATGTAGAATGGCTCACAAACTAGTGAACCAGATTGAGGAAAGAATTAAAGAACAGGCTGCTGAAGAGGCCAATGTGAAGCAAATCAAAAGAAAGTAGGAGGAAAACGGTGATAAGAATCACCAATACAACAACAACAGCAATTACAACAATAATCGCAACAACTATCCCAACAATCGCAACATCAATCGCAACTACAACAAACGGCCCAACAACAACAACAACAACAACAACTACAACAATCATCCCAACAACAATAACAACCGCAACAACAACAATAATCAGAAGCAGCTATGCCAAAGGTGTGAAAAGTATCACTCGGGGTTCTGCACCAAATTTTGCAACAAGTGTAAAAGAAATGGTCATAGCGCGGTGAAGTGTGAGGTCTACGGACCAGGGGTTAACAGAACGAAAGGAACAAATGGTGTCGGAACGAGTAATGGTGGAGCAAGTTCGGTCGGAGCAAGTTATGCCAATGTAGTTTGTTATAAATGTGGAAAACCGGGCTACATTATTAGAAATTGCCCAAACCAGGAGAACACGAATGGACAAGGCCGCGGAAGAGTTTTCAATATTAATGCGGCAGAGGCACAGGAAGACCCGGAGCTTGTTACGGGTACGTTTCTTATTGACAATAAATCTGCTTATGTTTTATTTGATTTGGGTGCGGATAGAAGCTATATGAGTAGAGATTTTTGTGCTAAATTAAGTTGTCCATTGACGCCGTTGGATAGTAAATTTTTACTCGAATTAGCAAACGGTAAATTAATTTCAGCAGATTATACATGCCGGAATCGAGAAATTAAACTGGTAGCGAAATATTTAAGATTGATTTGATACCAGTAGAGTTAGGGAGTTTTGATGTAATAGTTGGCATGGACTGGCTGAAGAAGGTGAAAGCAGAGATCGTATGTTATAAAAATGCAATTCGCATTGTACGAGAAGAAGGAGAACCCTTAATGGTGTACGGAGAAAAGGGCAACATGAAGCTACATCTTATTAGTAATTTGAAGGCACAAAAACTAATAAGAAATGGTTGCTATGCTGTTCTAGCACACGTCAAGAAAGTACAAACTGAAGAAAAGAGCATCAATGATGTTCCCATCGCAAAAGAATTTCCCGATGTATTTCCGAAAGAATTACCGGGATTACCCCCACATCGATCCGTTGAATTTCAAATAGATCTTGTACCAGGAGCTGCACCAATAGCTCGTGCTCCTTACAGACTCGCACCCAGTGAGATGAAAGAATTGCAAAGTCAATTACAAGAACTTTTAGAACGTAGTTTCATTAGACCAAGCACATCACCGTGGGGAGCTCCTGTTTTGTTTTTCAAGAAGAAAGATGGTACATTCAGGTTGTGTATCGACTACCGAGAGTTGAACAAACTTACCATCAAGAACCGCTACCCACTACCGAGAATCGACGACTTATTTGATCAACTACAAGGCTCATCTATTTATTCAAAGATTGACTTACGTTCCGGGTATCATCAAATGCGGGTGAAAGAAGATGATATTCCAAAGACTGCTTTTAGGACGCGTTATGGTCATTACGAGTTTATAGTTATGCCGTTTGGATTGACTAACGCACCAGCTGTGTTCATGGACCTTATGAACTGAGTGTGTGGACCATACCTTGACAAGTTTGTCATTGTTTTCATTGATGACATACTTATTTACTCAAAGAATGACCAAGCACATGGTGAACATTTGAGAAAGGTGTTAGAAGTATTGAGGAAGGAAGAATTGTACGCTAAGCTTTCAAAGTGTGCATTTTGGTTGGAAGAAGTTCAATTCCTCGGTCACATAGTGAACAAAGAAGGTATTAAGGTGGATCCGGCAAAGATAGAAACTGTTGAAAAGTGGGAAACCCCGAAAACTCCGAAACACATACGCCATTTTTTAGGACTAGCTGGTTACTACAGAAGGTTCATCCAAGACTTTTCCAGAATAGCAAAACCCTTGACTGCATTAACGCATAAAGGGAAGAAATTTGAATGGAAGGATGAACAAGAGAAAGCGTTCCAGTTATTGAAGAAAAAGCTAACTACGACACCTATATTGTCATTGCCTGAAGGGAATGATGATTTTGTGATTTATTGTGACGCATCAAAGCAAGGTCTCAGTTGTGTATTAATGCAACAAACGAAGGTAATTGCTTATGTGTCTAGACAATTGAAGATTCACGAGCAAAATTATACGACGCATGATTTGGAATTAGGCGCGGTTGTTTTTGCATTAAAGACTTGGAGGCACTACTTATATGGGGTCAAAAGTATTATATATACCGACCACAAAAGTCTTCAACACATATTTAATCAGAAACAACTGAACATGAGGCAGCGTAGGTGGATTGAATTGTTGAATGATTACGACTTTGAGATTCGTTACCACCCAGGGAAGGCAAATGTGGTAGCCGACGCCTTGAGTAGAAAGGACAGAGAACCCATTCGAGTAAAATCTATGAATATAATGATTCACAATAACCTTACTACTCAAATAAAGGAGGCGCAACAAGGAGTTTTAAAAGAGGGAAATTTAAAGAATGAAATACCCAAAGGATCGGAGAAGCATCTTAATATTTGGGAAGATGGAACCCGGTATAGGGCTGAAAGGATTTGGATACCAAAATTTGGAGATATGAGAGAAATGGTACTTAGAGAAGCTCATAAAACCAGATACTCAATACATCCTGGAACGAGGAAGATGTACAAGGATCTCAAGAAACATTTTTGATGGCCGGGTATGAAAGCCGATGTTGCTAAATACGTAGGAGAATGTTTGACGTGTTCTAAGGTCAAAGCTGAGCATCAGAAACCATCAGGTCTACTTCAACAACCCGAAATCCCGGAATGGAAATGGGAAAACATTACCATGGATTTCATCATTAAATTGCCAAGGACTGCAAGTGGTTTTGATACTATTTGGGTAATAGTTGATCGTCTCACCAAATCAGCACACTTCCTGCCAATAAGAGAAGATGACAAGATGGAGAAGTTAGCACGACTGTATTTGAAGGAAGTCGTCTCCAGACATGGAATACCAATCTCTATTATCTCTGATAGGGATGGCAGATTTATTTCAAGATTCTGGCAGACATTACAGCAAGCATTAGGAACTCGTCTAGACATGAGTACTGCCTATCATCCACAAACTGATGGGCATAGTGAAAGGATGATACAAATGCTTGAAGACATGCTACGAGCATGTGTTATTGATTTCGGAAACAGTTGGGATCGACATCTACCGTTAGCAGCATTTTCTTACAACAAAAGCTACCATTCAAGCATTGAGATGGCGCCGTTTGAAGCACTTTATGGTAGAAAGTGCAGGTCTCCGATTTGTTGGAGTGAAGTGGGGGATAGACAGATTACGGTTCCGAAGATAATACAAGAAACTACCGAGAAGATCATCCAATTTCAACAACGGTTGAAAACCGACCAAAGTCGACAAAAGAGCTACGCTGACATTAAAAGAAAAGATATAGAATTTTAAATTGGAGAGATGGTCATGCTTAAAGTTGCACTTTGGTAAACGAGGGAAATTAAATCCAAGGTATATTGGACCATTCAAGATTATTGATCGTGTCGGACCAGTAGCTTACCGACTTGAGTTACCTCAATAACTCGTGGCTGTACATAACCCTTTCCACGTCTCGAATTTGAAGAAATGTTTTGCTAAAAAAGATCTCACAATTCCATTAGATGAAATCCAAATCAATAAAAAACTTCAATTTATCGAAGAACCCGTCGAAATAATGGATCGTGAGGTTAAAAGACTTAAGCAAAATAAGATACAAATTGTTAAGGTTCGATGGAATGCTCGTAGAGGACCCGAGTTCTCCTGGGAACAAGAAGATCAGATAAAGAAGAAATACCCGCACTTATTTCCAGAAGATACGTCAACACCTCCAACTGCTTAAAATTTTGGGACGAAATTTATTTAACGGGTAGGTACTGTAATGACCCGAACTTTTCCATATTTATATATATTAAATGAAATTGTTATTTATATGATTAAGTGTTTCCAACATGTTAAGCAATCAAACTTGTTAAGACTTGATTAATTGAAATAGGTTTCATAGAGACAATTGACCACCCAAGTTGACCGGTGATTCACGAACGCTAAAACTTGTAAACTATATGATGACATATATATGGTTATATATATAGTTAACATGATATTATGATAAGTAAACATATCATTAAGTATATTAACAATGAACTACATATGTAAAAAACAAGACTACTAACTTAATGATTTTGAAACGAGACATATATGTAACGATTATCGTTGTAACGACATTTAATGTATATATATCATATTAAGAGATATTCGTACATCATAATCATAATATCATGATAATATAATAATTTAAAATCTCTTTTGATATTATAAAGATTAGGTTAACAACATTTAATAAGATCGTTAACATAAAGGTTTCAAAACAACACTTACATGTAACGACTAACGATGACTTAACGACTCAGTTAAAATGTATATACATGTAGTGCTTTAATATGTATTCATACACTTTTGAAAGAATTCAAGACACTTATCAAAATACTTCTACTTAACAAAAATGCTTAAAATTACATCCTCGTTCAGTTTCATCAACAATTCTACTCGTATGCACCTGTATTCGTACTCGTACAATACACAGCTTTTAGATGTATGTACTATTGGTATATACACTCCAATTATCAGCTCTTGGCAGCCCATGTGAGTCACCTAACACATGTGGGAACTATCATTTGGCAACTAGCATGAAATATCTCATAAAATTACAAAAATATGAGTAATCATTCATGACTTATTTACATGAAAACAAAATTACATATCCTTTATATCTAATCCATACACCAACAACCAAAAACACCTACAAACACTTTCATTCTTCAATTTTATTCATCTAATTGATATATCTCAAGATCTATCTTCAAGTTCTAAGTGTTCTTCATAAATTCCAAAAGTTCTAGTTTCATAAAATCAAGAATACTTCCAAGATTGCAAGTTTACTTCCAAGTTTTCTAAATCCATTCCAAGTAATCATCTAAGATCAAGAAACCTTTGTTACTTATAGTAGGTTATCTTTCTAATACAAGGTAATAATCATATTCAAAATTTAATTCTATTTCTATAACTATAACAATCTTATTTCTAGTGGAAATCTTACTTGAAATTGTTTTCGTGTCATGATTCTGCTTCAAGACCTTTCAAGCCATCCAAGGATCCTTTGAAGCTAGATCCATTTTTCTCATTTCTAGTAGGTTTATCCAAGGAACTTGAGATAGTAATGATGTTCATAACATCATTCGATTCATACATAAAAAGCTGTCTTATTCAACGTTATAAACTTGTAATCACTAGAACATAGTTTAGTTAATTCTAAACTTGTTCGCAAATAAAGTTAATCCTTCTAACTAGACTTTTAAAATCAACTAAACACATGTTCTATATCTATATGATATGCTAACTTAATGAGTTAAAACCCGGAAACACGATAAACACCATAAAACTGGATATACGCCGTCGTAGTAAAACCGGGGTCTGTTTTGGTTGGGATAATTAAAAGCTAAGAAGAACTTTGATTTAAAAGCTATACTTCTGGAAAAATAATTTTTATTATGAACATGAAACTATATCCAAAAATCATGGTTAAACTCAAAGTGAAAGTATGTTTTTCAAAATGGTCATCAAGATGTCGTTCTTTCGACGGAAATGACTACCTCTTTCAAAAACGACTTGTAACTTGTATTTCTGACTATAAAATTATACTTTTTATGTTTAGATTCATAAAGTTAAGTTCAATACGAAACCGTGGCCACTGGAATCACTCAAAACGGATTAGAAACGAAGAAATGGCGAGTAAAACAAGATTGATAAAAACAACTCATTTTACCTACGTGAAAGTTAGTAATAAATCTATTTCAACCATAACCTAATCAACTTATATTGTATATTATGTAATCTTGAGATACCATAGACACGTATACAATGTTTCGACCTATCATGTCGACCCATCTATATATATATTGCGGAACAACCATAGACACTCTATATGTGAATGTTGGAGTTAGCTATACAGGGTTGAGGTTGATTCCAAAATATATATATAGTTTGAGTTGTGATCAATACTGAGATACGTATACACTGGGTCGTGGATTGATTCAAGATAATATTTATCGATTTATTTCTGTACATCTAACTGTGGACAACTAGTTGTAGGTTACTAACGAGGACAGCTGACTTAATAAACTTAAAACATCAAAATGTATTAAAAGTTTTGTAAATATATTTTGAACATACTTTGATATATATGTATATATTGTTATAGGTTTGTGAATCATCCAGTGGCCAAGTCTTACTTCCCGACGAAGTAAAAATATGTGAAAGTGAGTTATAGTCCCACTTTTAAAATCTAATATTTTTGGGATGAGAATACATGCAGGTTTTATAAATGATTTACAAAATAGACACAAGTACGTGAAACTAAATTCTATGGTTGAATTATTGAAATCGAATATGCCCCTTTTTATTAAGTCTGGTAATCTAAGAATTAGGGAACAGACCCCCTAATTGACGCGAATCCTAAAGATAGATCTATTGGGCCTAACAAACCCCATCCAAAGTACCGGATACTTTAGTACTTCGAAATTTATATCATATCCGAAGGGTGTCCCGGAATGATGGGGATATTCTTAAATATGCATCATGTTAATGTCGGTTACCAGGTGTTCACCATATGAATGATTTTTATCTCTATGTATGGGATGTGTATTGAAATATGAAATCTTATGGTCTATTATTAAGATTTGATAATACATAAGTTAAACCTATAACTCACCAACATTTTTGTTGACATTTTAAGCATGTTTATTCTCAGGTGATTATTAAGAGCTTCCACTGTCGCATACTTAAATAAGGACGGGATTTGGAGTCCATGCTTGTATGATATTGTGTAAAAACTGCATTCAAGAAACTTATTTCGTTGTAACATATTTGTATTGTAAACCATTATGTAATAGTCGTGTGTAAACAGGATATTTTAGATTATCATTATTTGATAATCTACGTAAAGCTTTTTAAACCTTTATTGATGAAATAAAGGTTATGGTTTATTTTAAAATGAATGCAGTCTTTGAAAAACGTCTCATATAGAGGTCAAAACCTCGCAACGAAATCAATTAATATGGAACGTTTTTAATCAATAAGAACGGGACATTTCAAAAGGATCCTTGGATGGCTTGAAAGTTCTTGAAGCAGAATCATGACACGAAAACAAGTTCAAGTAAGATTTACACTCGAAATAAGATTGTTACAGTTATAGAAATTGAATCAAAGTTTGAATATGAGTATTACCTTCTATTAGAAAGATATCTTACTATAAATAAGAAAGATTTCTTGAGGTTGGATGATCACTTTACAAGATTGGAACTAAGCTAGCAAACTTGGAAGTATTCTTGATTTTATGAAAGTAGAACTTATAGAATTTATGAAGAACACTTAGAACTTGAAGATAAAACTTGAGAGAGATCAATTAGATGAAGAAAATTGAAGAATGAAAGTGTTTGTAGGTGTATGGATTAGATATAAAGGATGTGTAATTTTGTTTACTTGTAAATAAGTCATGAATGATTACTAATATTTTTGTAATTATATGAGATATTTCATGCTAGTTGCCTAATGATGGTTCCCACTGTTAGGATTTAACAAGTTTCATAATACTTAAAACATTTTAAGAATCTTATTAAAGTGGAAGCATGTAAGTATTACCATTTAAAACTTGTTATACTTTAACCAATTAAAGTTAAATCCCAATTAGGATCAAGTTGTGAAACATAGTTACAAACTACAAGCAAGAAAAGAGTTTATACCTTCTCCTAGCTTGTTGATAGATGATGATGAAGATGATGATGAATGGAGCTCCAAAAGTATGAAACCTCAAGTAGTTATACCCCAAGCTTGCTACCAACACCTTGTACTTTGGTTAGGATTTAATTTGCACTTGAAAATGAACTTGCAAAACCAAAATAGGAACCCCTTCTTTGCTCCAAAAGGCCACGGCCTAACAGTAGAAAAATGGAGAGCTTGTGCAGTTTTTTTTATGTATTTTGCAAGTGTGTATCTCCACCAAGGAGTCAAAGTCATGTATATGGAAATGGGAAAGTATGGCCAAGTGTTGGAATCATTAGCATGCTTTCTTACACTCCTCATGCCACCCATTAGTTTTATAAAATTAATTAGTTTTAAATAAGTTAAATGTTTTATAAAACTTTTATATAAAACTTCCATATATTTATAATGCACATTTTATAAACTTGCAAATATATTTATGTACATTTTATTATATAAAACCAATTTATATAAATGTAACATAAATTAATTAATTATTTAACCCATAATAATTAATTTCATATTATATAAATTATTCCATAATTTATATATATACACATCAAGTAATATTTAAGAAAACCATTTTTCTTAAAGTTCAAGTGTCGCATATTTAATCAACGATCCAATAGTTAAGATCAAATACAAATAAGGTGTCGGTAAGCTTGTTATTGGGTATGGCCCGAATTGGATCATAACACATTAGCCACATTAATTAAATATGTCTCTCGGGCATACGAAAAACCTTCAATCTCCCACTTGCACGAGAAACATAAGAAATTAATGCAAGTGACGGATACCACCTAACGACCGTCCATCACCCCCAATGTGTTATGACTATGTGCCATTCAATAACATCATCCCTTTCGAGTTCCCATCTCGAATATGAATAGGTGAATCTTTTCATTATATCCTTTCATCCTAGATGTCATGTTAAATCCAAGAGATACAGAGTGATCACTCTCTTATAGATTTAACTCTATCGGGCCTTAGGCATCTGACTCTCAACGAATAAGAGGGACAAATTCCATCTTGACTACATATGTCCTAGATACATACTTTGTATTACACCTGAGCTCTTCCTTATAAACTACCATATTTCAGAATAGCGAAGGAAAGAATCAAGGTTCAATACTTAGTAAATATTCGAACCTAATATGTATCTCAGGTCAGAGGATACAATGATACTCGCCTTTACTCAAGATTACATGTGATCAACCACAAAGGCTCCATTTAGTGAATCTTGAGGGCGGGTCTTCCAATATTTGTATCCCACAAATATCTATGAACCTTGGTTGCAACCTTGCCCCACATTCATCCCGTGAATGCATACCAATCCAAGTTCATAATAGTCTAAACCTCACACTTGTTCCCACAAATGTGATCGACTACGGAATTTAGAATAATTGCTTATTCATGGATAAAATATGCAAAATAGGAACATGACACAAAATAAATTAATACCATAATTATATTAATGAGTTTGAACAATTTCGTTCCGATACAATACTTAAAACAGATCATGACCAATCACTAGAATATCGAAGCCCTAAAGCACAAACATGTCATGCATGTTTTGATCCATGTAAGAGCTTCGTGAGTGGATCCGCTATGTTAAGATCTGTGTAAACTTTGCGAATACATATCTTTCCCTTTTCAACTTCATCCCTTATGTAGTTGAATCTTCGCTCAATGTGACGGGTCTTTTGGTGAGCACGAGGTTCTTTGATTTGAGCAATCGCACCCTCATTGTCACAAAAGATCTCAAGAGGGTCCTGAATGGAAGGGACCACTCCTAAGTCGTCAATGAATTTCTTCATCCATGTAGCTTCCTGAGCTGGCAATGTACTCTGACTCTGTAGTGGATAGAGCAACAACATCCTGTTTTAAACTCTTCCAAGAGACCGCACCTCCATTTAACGTGAAGACATAACCGGACTGTGATCGAGAATCATCTCGATCAGTTTGGAAACTCGCATCCACGTAACCTTTTACAGTGAGTTCCTCCTCACCAGACCCATATATTAGAAACATATCCTTAGTCCTCCTAAGGTATTTCAATATACTTTTGACAGCAATCCAATGAATGTTTCCTGGGTTATTCTGGTATCTACTTGTCAGGCTAAGAGCGCATGACACATCCGGTCTAGTGCATATCATTGCATACATGATTGACCCAATGGCAGACGCATATGGGACTTTCTTCATTCTCTCCTGTTCATCTTTCGTGGTAGGGCACTTAGATGAACTGAGAAGTGTTCCCTTTTGAATAGGTACCAAACCTTTCTTAGAGTTCTCTATCTTGAACCTTTTCAAGATCTTTTCAATGTATGCACTTTGATTCAAACCTATCAGTTTCTTGGATCTATCCCTGTAGATCCCAATCCCCAAAACATATTATGCTTCTCCAAGATCCTTAATGGAGAAGCATTTACTTAACTAAGTTTTAACTCCTTGCATTGCCGAAAGATCGTTCCCAAATAACAATATATCATCCACATATAGTACAAGGAACATGACAGTGCTCCCACTAGCTTTCTTATATACACAAGCTTCATCACCATTTTTAATGAAGCCAAATTTCTCGGCTTCCTCATTAAAACAATGATTCCACATTCTAGATGCTTGTTTCAATCCGTAAATTGACTTCTTTAACTTGCATACCTTTTTAGGATAATTCGGATTAACAAAACCTTCAGGCTGAACCATATAGACTTCTTCCACAAGATATCCATTTAGGAAAGCGATCTTGACATCCATTTGCCATATTTCATAATCATAATGAGCAGCAATGGCAAATAATATCCTAATAGACTTTAGCATTGCCACAGGCAAAAAAGTTTCATCATAGTCAACCCCTTGAGTTTGAGTGAAACCTTTTGCTACAAGTCTAGCTTTATATGTATCCAAGTTTCCATGTATGTCGGTTTTCATTTTGAAAAGCCATTTACAATCAACTAGCCTTGAGCCAATAGGTTGATTAACAAGTTCCCAAACTTAGTTGTCATACATGGATTGCATCTCAGCGTTCATGGCTTCCTGCCATTTATCTTTATCAATCCTTGATAAAGCATCTTGGTAGTTTGTTGGTTCATCCAAATCAACCACGTAGCAACCATCTATGACAAACCCATATCTCTCAGGAGGATTACTGATCCTACCAGATCTGCGAACGTCTTGTGTAATTTGATCATTCTCAACATTTTCATGTTGAGTGCTAGTGTCAGCCAATTGTGTATCATCGACTTGATCTTGAACCTCTTCAAGATCTATCTTCCTTTCACTATTTCCTTCCATTAGGAACTTAGTTTCAAGGAATTCAGCCTTTCGAGCAACAAATACATTTTGCTCGGTTGGATCATAGAAATAGTATCCCATATCATCCTTGGGATATCCTATGAAGATACATTTCGTGGATCGAGCATTCAACTTATTAGGGACGTAACGCTTAGGATAAGCTTCACATCCTCATACCTTTAAGTATGATAGAGATGGAGGTTTTCCAAACCACATCTCATAAGGAGTTCGTTCCACTTTCTTGGTTGGGGCCATATTTAGAATACGAGCCACGGAGCATAGACAAAACCCCAAAATGATAGAGGCAACGAGCTTCTAGCCATCATAGATCGAACCATATCCATTAGGGTTCGGTTCCTCCTTTCGGAAACTCCATTAAGTTGGGGTGTTCCGGGAGGAGTAAGTTGTGAGATAATCCCGCAACCTTTAAGATGATCTTGGAAAGCATCGCTTAGGTATTCACCTCCTCTATCGGTACGGAGTATCTTGATTGTCTTGTTGAGTTGATTTTGTACTTCGTTTTGATATTCTTTAAACGCTTCAAAAGTTTCGTCCTTGTGCCTTAATAAATAGACATATCCGAAACGACTAAAGTCGTCAATGAAAGTAACGAAGTACCTTTCACCATTCCTAGTTATGGGCTTAAAGGGTCCACATACATTCGAATGTATTAATCCCAATAAGTCCTTAGCCCTTTCATAGGTCCCTTTGAAAGGTGCTTTAGTCATTTTGCCTTGTTAACAAGATTCACATACATCAAATGAGTCTAGTTCATTTGATTTCAAAAGTCCATTCCTTTGAAGTGTATGCATTCGATTCTTGTTTATGTGACCAAGGCAACAATGCCATAAGTAGGAATCACTCAAATCCCTTTTGAGTTTCTTGGTGTTTGCATGGAACATTGAGTTATTGTATGATGTGTCATCATGAACCAGTTCATAAATACCATTTGAAGGCGAAGCCTTAAAATAGAACACATTATCTAAAGAAATATGAATATCATCATTAATGAAATTAAGATTAAAACCATATTGTTTCAAACGGGATACAGAAATAATGTTTCGAGATAAATCGGGTGCATACAAAACATTTTTCAAAACAAGCTCCAAACCACTTGGTAGCTTTAAAACAAAGTCTCCTTGAGCTTTCACTTGCACCCTTGCTCCATTTCCCATGAAGAGATTTGTTGTTCCCGCATCTTGATTACTTCTTTTGAACCCCTGCAAAGTATTGCAAATATGAGTTCCACATCCTGTGTCTAATACCCATGTATTAGAAGAAATAATACTAAGCTCAATGTATACCATATATACGTTACCTGAGGTTTGCCCTGCATCCCTCTTTTCCTTCAACTCCTTGAGGTAGACCGGGCAGTTGCGTTTCCAGTGACCCATTTCACCGCAACCGAAGCACGGATCTTCCTTGGGGTTAGCCTTTCCGGCAACCTTTTGCTTCTTGTTGTTGTCGGTTGGGGTAACCACCTTCCCCTGTCCCTTGCCCTTACCTAGGTAGGCGGGTCCTTTCCTCTTAGCCGCCTTCGGCTTAGAAGTGTTATTGTTTTTGGACACACTTTCATTGATCGTAAACACGGGTAAAGCCCTTTTACCCATGCTTGCCTCTGCCGTCTTAAGCATGGCATGTAATTCGCCAATGCTTTTATCCCATCCATTCATGTTGTAATTCATTACAAATGTGTCAAACCTCTTTGACAAGGAATTAAGGATAAGGTACGTGGCTAATTCATTAGACACGTTGCAGTTTAGATGGTTCGCTCGATCAATTAGGCTTTTCATCTTAAGGACATAAGATGAAACGGATTGGGAGTCATCCATCCGACATGCATGAAGCGCTCGGACTGTTTCAAAGCGCTCGACACGAGCTTGTTGAAGGAACATCTCCTTCGACTGAGTGATCATGTCATATGCACTATGATGCTCGAAATCCTTTTGGAGTTCTGGTATCATAGTCCCAAGCATGAGGCAAGAAACTTGCACCGAATCGGTGCAATATTTCTCCCAATAAGCCATGCCTTCCGTATCATCCTCGTCCGGTTGATCGGGAATGGGGTCTTCCAACACATACGCCCTATCCTCAAGTGTTTGAGGACAATTCTTAGATTGCGGAACCAATCCATGAAGTTCGTATGTTTAAGTTTTTCCTTTTCGAGGATTGACCTCGACGATAGGTTATTAAAGTTGATAGGTGCGTTTGGAATGTTGTTGTTGTTATTTGCGGCCATCTACAAAATTTAACAAAGTTGTTTAAGTATTAATTTTAATTTTACAATCAATACCCTTTAAACCCAATTGATATATATTAAATTTTAGAATCCAACGGTAAACCAAATTTAGGTTAGGTGACCTTTATCCTGTCATTTGATTTAGCTAGGTAGTCATTATATGACAATTGCAATCCTTTTGCAACTTCTAAGTTATGGGATCATGCAATCCTTTTGCATGACATATTTATCCCATCAACGCCTATTTGTTCATCATGCTTCGGTGACCCTAAGTTCATGATTCCCAAATCAAGTCGTCCTACTTGTGCTAACGTGTAAATTCAACGTACAAGTGGTTAGGTGACCTTTATCCCACAAGCATGCGAAATTCACCTTAATTATATTAGTTTGCTCATAACGGTTAGGTGACCTTTATCCCATTATGAGTTCCCTAATATTTTTAAGTGTCACACAAAAGGATGGCGTTTAACTTTTTGCCTTGTTAATAAGGGATTTTAAGTTTTCATTAATTCTAGTTTGTGAAAACTTTTACACCATACACCAACATGCATTTAGTGTATGGTTTATTTGAAAATCCATTTTTCATGTTGTGTAATAAAGCCAATTCATTACTTTGATATAAACCATTTTATATGTGTTTCAACAACCAATTATTATGATCCTTATGGTGTTCTTAATGACCATTTATTAATGTCCTTTTGCCATTTCAATTTAACCATTTAAATTGTCATTTTGCATGTGATTAATAACGTCTAATTTAACCAATTAAATTTTAGTTTTGTTTGTTGTTAACTTGTGTGATTAACTTGTAGCATACAAACATACAATCCACAATCATACAATAAACAATCAAGCATGCAAAACAATATGTTCACAATCAAGCCATTTTGGTAGACATTTGTTTAGCCGAAAACAAATGCCACCGGTAAAGGGTAATAACACAAAGTAGGAGATTTTAAATCTCCCACTTAATCTTGTATCCAAATGATTCTTCTTGTGTTCTTCATCTTGCATCTTCATCTTTTACAAAAAATATATCCAAATACATTTTTCTCTAAAAATTGAAAATACAACCTAATGTAATTTACATGTCAAATATAAAATAAATTACATAACCAAAATAATAATATTACAAACCAAATGAATGAATTAATATTACATACCAAATGAATGAATTAAATCAACCAGACATGCAACCATTCAAAAACAAGGTCAAGGCTTGATTGTGAATTTTAACATACAACAAAATTGACCAAATGGCAAGTTCCAAAACCCATTTGGAACCTCCTAAAATTTGGCCAACCAACAAACCCACCCAAACACTTAATTTTTGCATTTTACAATCATGCATGTACATAAAATGCAAAATATATAGTGAGTTTAATAATCATCTCGAAGCATATTTCAACTACTTCGGCCCTAGATACCATTGTTGGGATTTAACAAGTTTCATAATACTTAAAACATTTTAAGAATCTTATTAAAGCGGAAGCATGTAAGTATTACCATTTAAAACTTGTTATACTTTAACCAATTAAAGTTAAATCCCAATTAGGATCAAGTTGTGAAACATACTTACAAACTACAAGCAAGAAAAGAGTTTATACCTTCTCCTAGCTTGTTGATAGATGATGATGAAGATGATGATGAATGGAGCTCCAAAAGTATGAAACCTCAAGTAGTTATACCCCATGCTTGCTCCCAACCCCTTGTACTTTGGTTAGGATTTAATTTGCACTTGAAAATGAGCTTGCAAAACCAAAATAAGAACCCCTTCTTTGCTCCAAAAGGCCACGGCCTAACAGTAGAAAAATGGAGAGCTTGTGCAGTTTTTTTTGATGTATTTTGCAAGTGTGTATCTCCATCAAGGAGTCAAAGTGCATGTATATGGAAATGGGAAAGTATGGCCAAGTGTTGGAATCATTAGCATGCTGTCTTATACTCCCCATGCCACCCATTAGTTTTATAAAATTAATTAGTTTTAAATAAGTTAAATGTTTTATAAAACTTTTATATAAAACTTCCATATATTTATAATGCATATTTTATAAACTTGCAAATATATTTATGTACATTTTATTATATAAAACCAATTTATATAAATGTAACATAAATTAATTAATTATTTAACCCATAATAATTAATTCCATATTACATAAATTATTCCATAATTTATATATATACACATCAAGTAATATTTAAGAAAACCATTTTTCTTAAAGTTCAAGTGTCGCGTATTTAATCAATGATCCAATCGTTAAGATCAAATACAAATAAGGTGTCGGTAAGCTTGTTATTGGGTATGACCCGACTTGGATCATAACACATTAGCCACATTAATTAAATATGTCTCTCGGGCATACGAAAAATGTTCACCCACATGTGTTAGGTGACTCACAAGGGCTGCTAAGATCTGATCATTGGATTATATATACCAATAGTAAATACATTTAGAAGCTGGGTATTGTACGAGTACGAATACGAATGCATACGAGTAGAATTGTTGATGAAAATGAATGAGGATGCAATTGTAAGCATTTTTGTTAAGTAAAAGTACTTTGATAAGTGTCTTGAAGTCTTTCAAAAGTGTATGAATACATATTAAAACACTACATGTATATACATTTTAACTGAGTCGTTAAATCATCGTTAGTCATTACATGTAAGTGTTGTTTTGAAACCTTTAGGTTAACGATCTTTTTAATTGTTGTTAACCCATTGTTTATTATATCTAAAGAGATGTTAAATTATTGCATTATCATGATATTATGATGTATTAATATATCTTAATATGATATATATACAATTAAATGTCATTACAACGATAATCGTTACATATATGCCTGGTTTTGAAATCCTTAAGTTAGTAGTCTTGTTTTTACATATGTAGTTCATTGTTAATGTGACAACTCGGAAATTTCCACCCAAATTTAAACTTTAATCTTTATATGTTTCCGACACGATAAGCAATATTTGTTAAGTTAAATTTCAAGAATTTTAAACTATGTTCATACATTCATTCAACCTCGACCAAGTTCTAACGATTCACGAACCATTAAACGAATATGATTATATATGTATATGTGTATATATATTATAACTTGAAAAGTAAACAAAATATTAGATTAAATAGTTTATATGATTGTATCTGTTTCAAAATGTTTATCAATGAAATTAGAAGATAAGATCAAATGATTGAATTATCAGATATATTGAATTATGATTACAAGTCTCTTTTAAAAGGCCCACGTTGATTTGAGAAATCTTTCCATTTTAACAATATTCGGAAAATGGTAAAGTGATTTATAAATAAGAACAAAGTGTCAATCATTGAGAACTAGACAAAGGATAGTGGAAGATTGAATCTCATAAAGTCTCGATTGATCTATTTAGTTTCAAACGTACAAAAACATTTTCAGTTTAAAAAGAACTTTATTATTAAAATGTATATAACTTTTATAAATATCTAGAACTACTTTTGACAACTCATTACTTAACTAGTATGATAAAGATAACGATATTTATATTTTATTTTATTAAATATATATAACGATTTAAATTAATATTATATATGTTTATACGCGTATTATAGGTACATAGTTTTATACTTTTACTATACTTAAACTTTACATTTACTTTATTTTTACTTTACTTTAACTTTAATAATTCACTTTAATAATATATACTTTAATAATTCACTTTAATAATTCATACTTTAATAATTCACTTTAATAATTCATACTTTAATAATTCACTTTAATAATTCATACTTTAATAATTCACTTTAATAATTCAAAAATCTATTATAAATAGAATTCAATAGGTTTCATTATTTCATAGAAACTTGAAAATATTTTTCTCTAAACTCTCTTAATCGATTTACATATATATATTTACTCCGTATTATTTCAAGATATTATTAGTATACATAAAATATTACGACGGAGTGCTGTCTGAGTGATTTCGAAATTGTTTTTCAAGTAGGATTGGATTAAGGAAATTATGGGTTATAGCTATGGAGGTGATTGAGTATGGTTCATGGGTATGCTCGTGAGGTCAATATAGTGTTTATCATTTCTGTTGCGTCTACGTACCTTTCCTGCAATATTGAATCTCAATATTGATACGTGAGTACTAATAATTTAACTTTTACATACTAATAGTGTATCTCTAACTAGTGCTCGAGTATTTAGGATTATGCATGCTTGTACTTTTGATATTGCCCTTAGACAGGTTAGGTTGAATCTTGAATTAGTTACACTTGCGGTTGAGATAAGGTATAAGATATGCATGTCCTTGGAAAGCTAGCGAAAAATTAAGAACTTTTCCTTTAGATATCGAATGGTTTCGATGAACGGATTAAAAGTTATAATCAATTGAATATTCGATATTTTTATTAAAAATGATTATTATTATCGTCGTTTTTATCGTCGTTCTAGTTTTATCTTATTATTATCTTTATCAATAAAAGGGATTTATCATTAAAAAGTGTTATTTTTTATTATTATTATTACTATCGTTATTATCGTTAAAGTTATAATTAGTATTATAATTATTATTATTATCCAATTATTATTATTATTATTATTATTATTATTATTATTATTATTATTATTATTATTAGTATTATTATTATTATTATTATCATTATTAATATATATATATATATATATATATATCATTATTTAAAAATGGTTATTGTTATTGTTATTATTATTATTACTATATTATCATTAAGATAATTATTAGTATTATCGTTAATAATGTTATAGTAACTATCATTATTAATATTAGTGTAATTAAAACAAATATTTGTAACACCTAATTATTTTGATTACTATTATTATCATTATTATGAACACGATATAAAAGACGATTAAAAGCTATTAAACAAAATGATTAGGAAATAATGAGTAAGAGTATCATGATGAAATTAAAATATTATAAGTTATTGATTTAGATAAAATTATTGTTCTTATTATTTTTATCATTACTATTATTATTAAAAGTATCGTTAGTATTAAAACTATCATTTTACCAAAAATTATCATTTTAATAGAAATGTCATTGTTACTATAAAATATCATTATTATTATTATTTTAAATAGAATTATTATTTTAAAGATAATATTAAAAATTATCATAAATATTAAAGTTATCATAATTAGAATTATCGTTTTATCATAATGTCATCTTAGTAATTATAAATATTGATATTTTTATAATAATAATTATTATTACAAAATAATACAACTTTTACTTACTATCATTATAGATATTATTTTATCAAATAAATATGTGATACAAACATATTTTACTACGTGTAATAACTTACTTTAATAATACCTATCATATTATCTTTATGATATTAAATGAACCCTATAAATTTTTTTACTTAATATATATAAAAGTATATTTTATTATATAAATTTAATATAAATTTTTATTTATTAATAAATAAATTATATTATTTACTCTAATAAATCTTTTAAAAATATTTAAAAATATAAAACGACGATATTTAAAATATATATTAATCATGTATAGATTTTTGGAAATTATTTTGAGTCAAATTTACTTTTGTTGACTTTTGCATATTAGTCTCGAGCATTAGGATTGTGGTACACTATGACTTGACCTAATTTGTTAGACAAATATTGACCAACACATAAATATATATAATTAATTTAGGTTCGTGAATCCGAGGCCAACCTTGCACTTGTTCAATGACGTTATATGTATTTTTACTACGAAATACAGTATGGTGAGTTTCATTTGCCTTTTTACCCTTTATATGTTTGGGCTGAGAATACATGCGCAACTTTTATAAATGCTTTACAAAATAGACACAAGTAATCGAAACTACATTCTATGGTTGAATTATCAAAATCGAATATGCCCCCTTTTATTAAAGTCTGGTAATCTAAGAATTAGGGAACAGACACCCTAATTGACGCGAATCCTAAAGATAGATCTATTGGGCCTAACAAACCCCATCCAAAGTACCGGATGCTTTAGTACTTCGAAATTTATATCATGTCCGAAGGAGGATCCCAGAATGATAGGGGATATTCTTATATGTATCTAGTTAATGTCGGTTACCAGGTGTTCACCATATGAATGATTATTTTTGTCTCTATGCATGGGACGTATATTTATGAGAACTGGAAATGAAATTCTTGTGGTCTATTAAAATGATGGAAATAAATGATTATGATAAACTAATGAACTCACCAACCTTTTGGTTGACACTTTAAAGCATGTTTATTCTCAGGTGTTAAAGAAATCTTCCGCTGTGCATTTGCTCATTTTAAAGATATTACTTGGAGTCTTTCATAGCATATTTCGAAGAACGTTGCATTCGAGTCATTGAGTTCATCAAAGATTATTTTTAAATCAATTTATAGTTGGATAGTGGATATTATGAAATGGTATGCATGTCTGTCAATTTTCGATATAAAGAAAGTTTGTCTTTTAAAAACGAATGCAATGTTTGTAAAATGTATCATATAGAGGTCAAATACCTCGCAATGTAATAAACTATTGTGAATCATTTATAATGTCTATGAACGGGTCCTTTCAGTTGGTATCAGAGCGGTGGTCTTAGCGAACCAGGTCTGCATAGTGTGTCTAACTGATAAGTTGATAGGATGCATTAGTGAGTCTGGACTTCGACCGTGTCTGCATGTCAAAAGTTTTGCTTATCATTTTGTGTCGAAAATTAACTACTTATCATCCTCAGGAAATTACTTGCTTATCATTTTTAGTCTAAGACACGTCTTGCTGCATTGATTGCATGAATAGTGTATAGACAAAAATTCATATCTTAGCATATCTGCTAAATCATATCTTATCGTCTCTGTTACTTTAAACTTTGCCTGACATATTCCGCAAAGTCCTCCGTAATCTACAAAATCTTTTGATCTATATATATATATATATATATATATATATATATATATATATATATATATATATATATATATATATATATATATATATATATATATATATATATATATATATTCTATGTAATTAGAATACCATCCGTTAGCCAAAATCATTTCATATCGAAAAAAAAATCCTTTATCCAATCGTACGAAATGGAATTCGTCATCAGTTCAAGTCACTCAGTTTTCGAAATGGAATCCCATTCAAGCTCCGAAAGCAGTGTGACTGGAATAGATCAACCAATCAGTCATCACCTATTCTGGATGAATTGGGGATGGGTTCGTAGCCTCCTCAATCATTGGAGACAAGAAGAAGGTGATCCCTTCCATCTACCACATTGCCCTCTTGACGAAGAACCTGAAGCACTTACCGGCGAACCTGTCCGAAACACCATTTTCTCTCTCATTTCCAGAGTATCTCGTCACGATTATATATTACATCAAATTTTAGATTTTATTTATCCGCTCGTCCGAACCGACAATCACCCCGGTGTAATAGAAGAAGTCAACGAGCTTTGCGCTCGGGTAGTGGCTTTGGAGAATATGGTGCAGAGATTATAAACACCAGCAGCAGCATCAGCAGCATAACCAGTACCACCATCATCAACGCCAACAGTACCATTACCACCTCCAACCACAACCGCGTCGTAAACCTCAACTTCACAATCTGTCCCACGAGCATCAACGTCATACGCAACATAGATACCAAGGAGTACCAACAACAATAACTGACGAAGTATTAATTCATAACTTCATTGGAGAAACATTCTGCGGAGATTATGTAATCTCTAAAGTCTTAGAGATTATCTAATCTAGCCCTAACCATAAATCAGTTAAGCGAACCAAAATGATAGAAGGAAGAGTAGAAACCCTGACAAAAATAGTGTGTGATTAACAAGCTAAACTTGCTTTACCAGCAGCATCAACAGTACCGTCAGCGTTACCAGCATCGTCAGTACAGTCAACATCCGAATCAACAACACCGATAACATCACAAACTCCGTCAGTTCAAGAATCACTGTGGACATCATTACGAATCAATAACGTGTATATTGTATCAACGAGTTATGAAGAATTAACTCATTCCCTCTGAAGAAATTATATGTATATTATATATATATATATATATATATATATATATATATATATATATATATATATATATATATATATATATATATATATATTTTGAAATAAATCTTTCCGTGCTAAGCTATTGTGTGTGAATCTTAACTACTCGGTTAATTTATATTACAAATATGCAATAATGTACGTCCTTCGGCCGCAACTTAACCAGCGTTAACTACAATCTCTGTCGCAATTCAACAAATTCCAATTCATAATAAATCAAGTATATATTTGATTTTACACTTTCATCATCGATGTACCCGAAACTTTTCAGATAACATCATTCGTACTTTGCGAAATTCACAAGAATTCCACGAACCAAACATCATACATCAACAAATAACGAAGTATTGATTCATAATTTCAATGTCATTAAAGAAATACTGCGTAAAAGTTATGTACTTTTTAAAGCCTTTAGGGATTATTCAATTCTAGTTTCAACCGTAAATCAAATGAGTTTAATTTAATATTAACTCATTAAATCTATGTTACATCTGAAGAAAATATACATATATATTTTCATAAAGACTGTAATAAAATTCTTTTGTACAAAATATTAATTGTGAATTTTTTTTTTTTTAACGGGTAGGTAATACCCGAGAGATATATAAATTCACAATTAATATGTTACATTCTTCGAATCTGATTCAGCAAATCATCCATTATACTCCCTACTTTTACAACAATATACATTCTTTTATAGAAATCAAAACAACCATACTCATTCAAAATTTAATTACATATTCTGATTTTGAAATCTCAAAATTCAACTTGAGATATGACCAAAATCATCACTCTTAGATCCTTACATCTTTCACAAGCTATATTTTGACTTCAAAATTGTGTTAGAACATAAAATGTATGTTAACGATTACAATCTGTGTTCAAACCCTTCGAAAATTTCTTAAGACACTTCGAATGATGAGCAATCGAGATGATGATCCAACCACATGTTACCCACAGTTATGTACTCGAAAAACTCTTGAAACCAAAGTAAAAGTTTAAACAACATATCCGCGTCAGATTCTTTGGCATTTATTAGCAAAAATAACTTTGCGACTCCTATTCAAAGTAGCCAGTTTTGTCACAGCTCCAGCAAGTCAACTTCAACTTTTCAGCCAGACTAACCTTATTATAACCATGAGATATACACCATCGTTACCAGGGAACCTTTTACATTCCACCACATTATTAGCAGATGTACCAACAACTTCATTACCCTTTGACTTTAGCCTCTCCAAAAAGTCATTATAATTATTCATTGAAACCCCATCATTTACTCATTCGCATCTTGTAATGAGAATTGCCATACGAATCATTGGGAATTAGCAATCAGTATTTTAAAATCTCGCAGCATGTCTACGCCAACAGTTATATGTGTATATATAACGTCTATCTTCTGGATTTAATTTGAATGTGAAGTTTCTGAAAAACACTCCGAACTACGAATTGGTTCTCCGAAAATGGAAAAAATGCTGATGAAGCAGCAAAAACTATAAATGACTTTAAACGGTAAAAGCTGGATGATAATGATGAAGTGTGCTGGCAAAGCGCAGAAAAATAGAAGTTTTGGAACTGGAAAATGGATTGAGAAAAGTAGGAAGGAGGCTGTGGACAAATTACAAAGACTGAACCTGACTTCAAAGGATCCAAATGATTTAGTACCTGCTGAAGTCATTAACGAATACCTTGCTCCTGACTCTAAACCCCTGCGGACAATATTCTTTATCATCCTCTGATATTAGAAATTCTAAAATATCATCATATCTTTCATTATAAATATCCTCCATATTTCTGAAGATATTTTCTTAATTTTTCTTATTTGAAATCATTTACCTCTTCGCGCTATCTGTATTACATCATAAAAAAAAAACTATTTTAGTTTCTAAATTCTGAAACATTTAAGTTTAAAATAGGAATATTTTAAAGTAGTGTTGGGAACTGAAGCATGAATTAGTATAATATAATGACACTTGATCAATGTGATTATATTAGAGTAAGTCATGCTGAGTTTCTAAATGGAACATGATGATTCACAGATCATAACATCATCATGTGCCATGTTATACGACTCTTGTATTCTATTTAACCTCTAAAATATCAAGAAAATATTTCTTGATGATTTGGCCTTTTCCAAGGTATTCTAGTAATTTGACAAGTCAAGATCGTGCCATCACAATTTTCTTCCTAGAACATTAACAATGTTCATTCCGAAATTCGCATCTGTGAATTCTGGACCATTACAAGCAGTGCTTAATCGCAAGAAGAAGAAACGAAAGGACAAAACTCCGAAATAGAAATTGGGGTATAAATTGCAGCAAATAAAAGAGAGCATTAACTGTGAATAATAATGATTATAGAAGACAGAAGCAGAGACTTTGAAATATAAGGGAACATATAAAGCCCAACGACAAACCAGAAATTATAAACCATATATATCGATGCATTTAGCAATATAAAGACACGGGAGAACTAGAAACACTATAAACTCAAGAGTATAGTAGAAGTAAATAGATTCTTACGGCGGTAGATGAAAAAGAAGAATGACCGATATGAAAGTTAGAAGTATATCGAGAATCAGAACTGGATGGAGCATATTGATGAATACTTTAAAATATGAGTTGAGGGGGAAAGAATAGAAGGTGATGAAACATGACTAGGAACTTAGAAACCAACAGATTTAACTCACATAATGGCGGAATAAGTGAATCAAACCCTCTAGTGAATAGGTTAAATTTTTTTGATTAATTTAGTCAAACCACAACTAAATCAAGTGTGATTAGATCAACACCTAGAGCTATTATTCACCACCTGAGTGATTTGGACTGAGAGAGAATTGGAGGAGCTCACTAGATCTGAGTGTGTGTAACAAATGAGAGGATTAACCTAAAATGAAGAACATAAGACTTTATATACCCCTGCTGTTGACTCACCCATACGATTTATTCATCAAACGTACGAGTTGGCTTCATCAGCCGTACGGGTGATCACTCACTCGTGTCTTCTCATTTAGGTTATAATTGTGACTTAGCTCAGCATCAACCGTGCGTATGATCCTGTCAGCTGTACTAGTGAGGCTTCACTCGTACGTCTGACTAAGTCTAACATAGTCAAACATCTAAATCTCGTTCCTGCAGTTCCTGTAACCACATACAAACACGGATAGGATAATAACGAGCAATCATGGTGGCCTGTAAACTGTTGTAACTGCAATGGACGTGGGTTGATGTCTAGGGACTTGCATAAAATGCATCAACAAAAGGTGTGAGTTGTAAGGAAACGAAGGAGGTGAATTTATAAGAAAATCTTTGACATAACAATTAAAATAGACGATCGCATTTAAAGCGGATCCTAATTCCCTTAATTACCGGAGAGTCAAATCTTATTAAGAAGATTTTCTTCAAATCCCTTGAAATCTGGGAATCAATCATATCTACATCAAATGATAAGATGAATCTACACTTACTCATTTCACTCTTCTATGTTAGCTTCATTCGTACTCTTCATATAAATGGATTGTTTATCCAAATTATTTGATGATGATAAAACTCTAATTTTTAGCCCGTATGCATCATGAAAACATACTTATTATCATTCACGACCTTTCCACTCAAATTTCGGGACGAAATTTCTTTAACGGGTAGGTACTGTGACAATCCGGAAATTTCCAACCAAATTTAAACTTTAATCTTTATATGTTTCCGACACGATAAGCAATATTTGTTAAGTTAAATTTCAAGAATTTTAAACTATGTTCATACATTCATTCAACCTCGACCAAGTTCCAACGATTCACGAACCATTAAACGAATATGATTATATATGTATATGTGTATATATATTATAACTTGAAACGTAAACAAAATATTAGATTAAATAGTTTATATGATTGTATCTGTTTCGAAATGTTTATCAATGAAATTAGAAGATAAGATCAAATGATTGAATTATCAGATATATTGAATTATGATTACAAGTCTCTGTTGAAAGGCCCACGTTGATTTGAGAAATCTTTCCATTTTAACAATATTCGAAAAATGGTAAAGTGATTTATAAATAAGAACAAAGTGTCAATCATTGAGAACTAGACAAAGGATAGTGGAAGATTGAATCTCATAAAGACTCGATTGATCTATTTAGTTTCAAACGTACAAAAACGTTTTCAGTTTAAAAAGAACTTTATTATTAAAACGAATATAACTTTTATAAATATCTAGAACCACTTTTGACAACTCATTACTTAACTAGTATGATAAAGATAACGATATTTATATTTTATTTTATTAAATACATATAACGATTTAAATTAATATTATATATATTTATACGCGTATTATACGTACATAGTTTTATACTTTTACTATACTTAAACTTTACATTTACTTTATTTTTACTTTACTTTAACTTTAATAATTCACTTTAATAATATATACTTTAATAATTCACTTTAATAATTCATACTTTAATAATTCACTTTAATAATTCATAGTTTAATAATTCATACTTTAATAATTCACTTTAATAATGCAAAAATCTATTATAAATAGAATTCAATAGGTTTCATTATTTCATAGAAACTTGAAAATATTTTTCTCTAAACTCTCTCAATCGATTTACATATATATATTTACTCCGTATTATTTCAAGATATTATTAGTATACATAAAATATTACGACGGAGTGCTGTCCGAGTGATTTCGAAATTATTTTTCGAGTAGGATAGGATTAAGGAAATTATGGGTTATAGCTATAGAGGTGATTGAGTATGGTTCATGGGTATGCTCGTGAGGTCAATATAGTGTTTATCATTTCCGTTGCGTCTACGTACCTTTCCTGCAATATTGAATCTCAATATTGATACGTGAGTACTCATAATTTAACTTTTACATACTAATAGTGTATCTCTAACTAGTGCTCGAGTATTTAGGATTATGCATGCTTGTACTTTTGATATTGCCCTTAGACAGGTTAGGTTGAATCTTGAATTAGTTACACTTGCGGTTGAGATAAGGTATAAGATATGCATGTCCTTGGAAAGCTAGCGAAAAATTAAGAACTTTTCCTTTAGATATCGAATGGTTTCGATGAACGGATTAAAAGTTATAATCAATTGAATTTTCGATATTTTTATTAAAAATGATTATTATTATCGTCGTTTTTATCGTCGTTCTAGTTTTATCTTATTATTATCATTATTATTATCTTTATCAATAAAAGGGATTTATCATTAAAAATTGTTATTTTTTTTATTATTATTACTATCGTTATTATCGTTAAAGTTATAATTAGTATTATTATTATTATCCAATTATTATTATTATTATTATTATTATTATTATTATTATTATGATTATTATTATTATTATTATTATTATTATTATTATTATTATTATTATTATTATTATTATTATTAGTATTATTATTATTATTATCATTATTAATATATATATATATCATTATTTAAAAATGGTTATTGTTATTGTTATTATTATTATTACTATATTAACATTAAGATAATTATTAGTATTATCGTTAATAATGTTATAGTAACTATCATTATAAATATTAGTGTAATTAAAACAAATATTTGTAACACATAATTATTTTGATTACTATTATTATCATTATTATGAACACGATATAAAAGACGATTAAAAGCTATTAAACAAAACGATTAGGAAATAATGAGTAAGAGTATCATGATAAAATTAAAATATTATAAGATATTGATTTAGATAAAATTATCGTTCTTATTATTTTTATCATTACTATTATTATTAAAAGTATCGTTAGTATTAAAACTATCATTTTAACAAAAATTATCATTTTAATAGAAATGTCATTGTTACTATAAAATATCATTATTATTATTATTTTAAATAGAATTATTATTTTAAAGATAATATTAAAAATTATCGTAAATATTAAAGTTATCATAATTAGAATTATCATTTTATCATAATGTCATCTTAGTAATTATAAATATTGATATTTTTATAATAATAATTATTATTACAAAATAATACAACTTTTACTTACTATCATTATAGATATTATTTTATCAAATAAATATGTGATACAAACATATTTTACTACGTGTAATAACTTACTTTAATAATACCTATCATATTATCTTTATGATATTAAATGAACCCTATAAATTTTATTACTTAATATATATAAAAGTATATTTTATTATATAAATTTAATATAAATTTTTATTTATTAATAAATAAATTATATTATTTACTCTAATAAATCTTTTAAAAATATTTAAAAATATAAAACGACGATATTTAAACTATATATTAATCATGTATAGATTTTTGGAAATTATTTTGAGTCAAATTTACTTTTGTTGACTTTTGCATATTAGTCTCGAGCATTAGGATTGTGGTACACTATAACTTGACCTAATTTGTTAGACAAATATTGACCAACACATAAATATATATAATTAATTTAGGTTCGTGAATCCGAGGCCAACCTTGCACTTGTTCAATGATGTTATATGTATTTTTACTACGAAATACAGTATGGTGAGTTTCATTTGCCTTTTTACCCTTTATATTTTTGGGCTGAGAATACATGCGCAACTTTTATAAATGCTTTACAAAATAGACACAAGTAATCGAAACTACATTCTATGGTTGAATTATCAAAATCGAATATGCCCCCTTTTATTAAAGTCTGGTAATCTAAGAATTAGGGAACAGACACCCTAATTGACGCGAATCCTAAAGATAGATCTATTGTGCCTAACAAACCCCATCCAAAGTACCAGATGCTTTAGTACTTCGAAATTTATATCATGTCCGAAGAAGGATCCCGGAATTATAGGGGATATTCTTATATGTATCTAGTTAATGTCGGTTACCAGGTGTTCACCATATGAATGATTATTTTTGTCTCTATGCATGGAACGTATATTTATGAGAACTGGAAATGAAATTCTTGTGGTCTATTAAAATGATGGAAATAAATGATTATGATAAACTAATGAACTCACCAACTGAAAGGACCCGTTCATATACATTATAAACGATTCACAATAGTTGATTACATTGCGAGGTATTTGACCTATATATGATATATTTTACAAACATTGCATTCGTTTTTAAAAGACAATCTTTCTTTACATCAAAAATTGACAGGCATGCATACCATTTCATAATATCCACTATCCAACTATAAATTGATTTAATAATAATCTTTGATGAACTCAATGACTCGAATGCAACGTTCTTCGAAATATGCTATGAAAGACTCCAAGTAATATCTTTAAAATGAGTAAATGCACAGCGGAAGATTTCTTTAACACCTGAGAATAAACATGCTTTAAAGTGTCAACCAAAAGGTTGGTGAGTTCATTAGTTTATCATAATCATTTATTTCCATCATTTTAATAGACCACAAGAATTTCATTTCCAGTTCTCATAAATATACGTCCCATGCATAGAGACAAAAAATAATCATTCATATAGTGAACACCTGGTAACCGACATTAACTAGATACATATAAGAATATCCCCTATCATTCTGGGATCCTCCTTCAGACATGATATAATTTCGAAGTACTAAAGCATCCGGTACTTTGGATGGGGTTTGTTAGGCCCAATAGATCTATCTTTAGGATTTGCGTCAATTAGGGTGTCTGTTCCCTAATTCTTAGATTACCAGACTTAATAAAAAGGGGCATATTCAATTTCGATAATTCAACCATATAATGTAGTTTCGATTACTTGTGTCTATTTCGAAAAACATTTATAAAAATTGCGCATGTATTCTCAGCCCAAAAATATAAATGGTAAAAAGGCAAATGAAACTCACCATACTGTATTTCGTAGTAAAAATACATATAACATCATTGAACAAGTGCAAGGTTGGCCTCGGATTCACGAACCTAAATTAATTATATATATTTATGTGTTGGTCAAATTTGTCTAACAAATTAGGTCAAGTCATAGTGTACCACAATCCTAATGCTCGAGACTAATATGCAAAAGTCAACAAAAGTAAATTTGACTCAAATTAATTTCCAAAAATCTATACATGATTAATATATAGTTTAAATATCGTCGTTTTATATTTTTAAATTTTTTAAAAGATTTATTAGAGTAAATAATATAATTTATTTATTAATAAATAAAATTTTATATTAAATTTATATAATAAAATATACTTTTATATATATTAAGTAATAAAATTTATAGGTTCATTTAATATCATAAAGATAATATGATAGGTATTATTAAAGTAAGTTATTACACGTAGTAAAATATGTTTGTATCACATATTTATTTGATAAAATAATATCTATAATGTTAGTAAGTAAAAGTTGTATTATTTTGTAATAATAATTATTATTATAAAAATATCAATATTTATAATTACTAAGATGACATTATGATAATACGATAATTCTAATTATGATAACTTTAATATTTACAATAATTTTTAATATTATCTTTAAAATAATAATTCTATTTAAAATAATAATAATAATGATATTTTATAGTAACAATGACATTTATATTAAAATGATAATTTTTGTTAAAATGATAGTTTTAATACTAACGATACTTTTAATAATAATAGTAATGATAAAAATAATAAGAACGATAATTTTATCTAAATCAATATCTTATAATATTTTAATTTTATCATGATACTCTTACCTATTATTTCCTAATCTTTTCGTTTAATAGCTTTTAATCATCTTTTATATCGTGTTCATAATAATGATAATAATAGTAATCAAAATAATTAGATGTTACAAATATTTGTTTTAATTACACTAATATTAATAATGATAGTTACTATAACATTATTAACGATAATACTAATAATTATCTTAATGATAATATAGTAATAATAATAATAACAATAACAATAACCATTTTTAAATAATGATATATATATTAATAATGATAATAATAATAATAATGCCAATAATAATAATAATAATAATAATAATAATAATAATAATAATAATAATAATAATAATAATAATAATTATAACTTTAACGATAATAACGATAGTAATAATAATAAAAAATAACAATTTTTAATGATAAATCCTTTTTATTGATAAAGATAATAATAATGATAATAATAAGATAAAACTAGAACAACGATAAAAACGACGATAATAATAATCATTTTTAATAAAAATATCGAAAATTCAATTGATTATAACTTCTAATCCGTTCATCGAAACCATTCGATATCTAAAGGAAAAGTTCTTAATTTTTCGCTAGCTTTCCAAGGACATGCATATCTTATACCTTATCTCAACCGCAAGTGTAACTAATTCAAGATTCAACCTAACCTGTCTAAGGGCAATATCAAAAGTACAAACATGCATAATCCTATATACTCGAGCACTAGTCAGGGATACACTATTAGTATGTAAAAGTTAAATTATGAGTACTCACGTATCAATATTGAGATTCAATATTGCAGGAAAGGTACGTAGACGCAACGGAGATGATAAACACTATATTGACCTCACGAGCATACCCATGAACCATACCAATCACCTCTATAGCTATAACCCATAATTTCCTTAATCCAATCCCATTCGAAAAACAATTTCGAAATCACTCGGACAGCACTCTGACGTAATATTTTATGTATACTAATAATATCTTGAAATAATACGGAGTAAATATATATATGTAAATCGATTGAGAGAGTTTAGAGAACAATATTTTCAAGTTTCTATGAAATAATGAAACCTATTGAATTCTATTTATAATAGATTTTTGAATTATTAAAGTGAATTATTAAAGTATGAATTATTAAAGTGAATTATTAAAGTATGAATTATTAAAGTATGAATTATTAAAGTGAATTATTAAAGTATGAATTATTAAAGTGAATTATTAAAGTTAAAGTAAAGTAAAAATAAAGTAAAGGTAAAGTTTAAGTATAGTAAAAGTATAAAACTATGTACGTATAATACGCGTATAAATATATATAATATTAATTTAAATCGTTATATATATTTAATAAAATAAAATATAAATATCGTTATCTTTATCATACTGGTTAAGTAATGAGTTGTCAAAAGTGGTTCTAGATATTTATAAAAGTTATATACATTTTAATAATAAAGTTCTTTTTAAACTGAAAACGTTTTTGTACGTTTGAAACTAAATCAAATAAATATAATAATTTTGTTTTCCAAAACCAAATATATTTTTAAGAATCATTTTGTTTAAAGGTTAAAATAATGGAAATCGTTATATCATAAAATGTGTTAAAAAGTAGAATCATATATATTCATAATAGGTTTCAAGTTTTTAAATTACAGTTTGTTGGTGAAGCATGGGATAAAGTTCAAAGGTTAAATAAACGTATGAAATCATCTTAATGAAAAATGTCTAGTTACTTAACCTGTCGATATCCAACATCTAAGTTATTTACACTTCACGTTCTTACTTATAAATCACTTTACCATTTTCCGAATGTTGTCAAAAAGAATAGATTTCTTAAATCACAGTGGACCTCATAACATAGACCCGTAATCATATCATAATGTATCTGATAAATCAACAATTTGATATTATCTTCTAATTCCATCGATAAACATATTGAAACAAATACGATCATGTAAAGTATTATACGTTTAATACTTTATTAATATTCTCAAGTTATAATATATATATATATACATATATATACATATTTATTTATATATAACGGTTCGTGAGTCGTCTGAATTTGGTCGAGGTTATAATGAATGTATGAACACAATTTAAAATTCTTGAGATTTAACTTAACAAACTTTGCTTATCGTGTCGGAATAATACAAAGATAAAGTTTAAATTTGATTGGAAATTTCCGGGTTGTCACAGTACCTACCCGTTAAAGAAATTTCGTCCCGAAATTTGAGTGAAAAGGTCATGAATAATAATAAGTATGTTTTCATGATGCATACAGGCTGAAAATTAGAGTTTTATCATCAGCGAATAATTTGGATAAACAATCCATTTATATGAAGAGTACGAATGAAGCTAACATAGAAGAGTGAAATGAGTAAGTGTAGATTCATCTTATCATTTGACGTAGATATGATTGATTTCCAGATTTCAAGGGATTTGAAGAAAATCTTTGTAATAAGATTTGATTCTCCGGTAACAAAAGGAATTAGGATCCGCTTTAAATGCGATCGTCCATTTTAATTGTTCTGTCGGAGATTTTCTTATAAATTCACCTCCTTCCTTTTCTTACAACTCACACCTTCTGTTGATGCATTTTATGCAAGTCCCTAGACATCTACCCACGTCCATTGCAGGTACAACAGTTTACAGGCCACCATGATCGTTCGTTATTATCCTATTTATGTTTGTATGTGGTTACAGCAACTGCAGGAATGAGATGTGGATGTTTGACTATGTTAGACTTAGTCAGACGTCCGAGTGAAGTCTCACTAGTACGGCTGACAGGCTCATACGCACGGTTGATGCTGAGCTAAGTCACAATTACAACCTAAATGAGAAGACACGAGTGAGTGATCACCCGTACGGCTGATGAAGCCAACTCGTACATGTGATGAATGAATCGTATGGGTGAGTCAATAGCAGGGGTATATAAAGTCTTATGTTCTTCATTTTAGGTTAAGCCTCTCATTTATTACACACACTCAGATCTAGTGAGCTCCTCCGATTCTCTCTCAGTCCAAATCACCCAGGTGGTGAATAATAGCTCTAGGTGTTGATCTAATCACACTTGATTTAGTTGTGGTTTGACTAAATTAATAAAAAAAAACTTAACCTATTCACTAGAGGGTTTGATTCACTTATTCCGCCATTGTGTGAGTTAAATCTGTTAATTTCTAAGTTCCTAGTCATGTTTCATCACCTTCTATTCTTTCCCCCTCAACTCATATTTTAAAGTATTCATCAATATGCTCCATCCAGTTCTGATTCTCGATATACTTCTAACTTTCATATCGGTCATTCTTCTTTTTCATCTACCGCCGGAAGAATCTATTTACTTCTACTATACTATTGGATTTATAGTGTTTCTAGTTCTCCCGTGTCTTTATATTGCTATATGCATCGATATATATGGTTTATAATTTCTGGTTTGTCGTTGGGCTTTATATGTTCCCTTATATTTCAAAGTCTCTGCTTCTGTCTTCTATAATCATTATCATTCACAGTTAATGCTCTCTTTTATTTGCTGCAATTGATACCCCAATTTTTATTTCGGAGTTTTGTCCTTTCGTTTCTTCTTCTTGCGATTAAGTACCACTTGTAATGGTCTAGAATTCACAGATATGAATTTCGGAATGAACATTGTTAATGTTCTAGGAAGGAAATTGTGATGGCACGATCTTGACTTGTCAAATTACTAGAATACCTTGGAAAAGGCAGAATCATCAAGAAATATTTTCTTGATATTTTAGAGGTTAAATAGAATACAAGAGTCGTATAACATGGCACATGATGATGTTATGATCTGTGAATCATCACGTTCCATTTAGAAACTCAGCATGACTTACTGTAATATAATCACGTTGATCAAGTGTCATTATATTATACTAATTCATGCTTCAGTTCCCAACACTACTTCAAAAACATTCATATTTTAAACTCAAAGGTTTACAGAGTATAGGAACTAAACAGTTTCCTTTTTGATGTAATACAGATAGCGCAAAGAAATAAATGATTCCAGATAAGAATAGTTATGGAAATATCTTCAGAAATATGGAGGATATTTATAATGAAAGATACGATGATATCTTAGAATTTCTAATATCAGAGGATGATGAAGAATATTGTCTGTAAGGGTTTAGTGTCAGGAGCAAGGTATTCGTTAATGACTTCAGCAGACACTGAATCATTTGGATTCTTTGAATGCAGGTTCAGTCTTTGTGATTTGTCCACAGCCTCCTTCATACTTTGCTCAATCCGTTTTCCAGTTCCAAAACTTCTCTATTTCTGAGCTTTGTTAATACACTAATCTTTTTACTGCTAAGGTCGTTTACAGTTTTTGTTGCTTCATCAGCATTTCGAGAACTAGTTCGCGGTTCAGAGTGTTTTTCAGAAACTTCACATTCGAAGTATGTAAGCCTTGGAAATAGACGTTATGTATAACTGTTGGCTGTGAGATTTCAAAATACTGATTGCTAACTCCCAATGATTCGTATGACAATTCTCGTTACAAGAGGCAGATGAGTAAATGATGAGGTTTCGATAAATATAAAGATTCTTCGGAATGCCCAAGATCAGTGAAGTTGTTGGTAAGTTTATTGCTAATGTGGTGGAATATGAAAGGTTCTCCGGTAACAAAAGGGTAATCACATATATCAAAATTATGATAAGGCTACTCCGAATGAAAAAATCGAAGTTGTCTTGCTGGAGCTGTGATATAATTTGCTACTTTGCAAAGGAATTGCAAGGTTATTTTTGCTAATAAATGCCAAAAGATCTGACACAGATATGTGTTGAATTATGACTTTGGTTTCGAGAGCTTTTTAAGTACATAACTGTGGTTAATATGTGGTTGGATCATCATCTCGATTGCTCATTATTTGAAGTGTCTTCAGAGATTTTCGAAGGGTTTGAACATAGATTGTAATCGTTTGTATACATTTGATGTTCTAACACACTTTTGAATTCAAAGTATAGCTTTGAAAGATGTAGGAATCTAAAAGTAATGGTACCGGTTATATCTCGAATTGAATTCTGAGATTTTAAAATCAGAATACGTAATTGGGTTTGAATGAGTATGGTTGTTTTGATTTCTATGAAAGAATGTATATTATTTTGAAAGTAGGAAGTATAATTGATAATTTGCTTAATCTGATTCGAAGAATGTAACATATTAATTGTGAATTTATATATATCTCTCAGGTATTACCTACCCGTTAAAAAATTTTCACAATTAATATTTTGTACATAAGAATTTTATTACAGTCTTTATGAAAATATATATGTATATATTCTCCTCAGATGTAACATAGATTTTAATGAGTTAATACTAAATTAAACTCATTCGATTTACGGTTGGAACTAGAATTGAATAATTCCTTGAAGGTTTAGAGGTTACATAAGTATTTCTTCAATAATATTGAAATTATGAATCAATACTTCGTTATTTGTTGAGAAGTGATGTTGGTTTTCATTAAATTCTTGTGAACTTCGCAAAGTACGAATGATGTTATCAGAAGAGTTTCGGTTACATCAATGATGAAGTGTAAAATCAAATATATACTTGATTTATTAGGAATTGGAATTTGTTGAATTGAGACAGAGATTGTAGTTAACGATGGTTAAGTCGCGGGTGAGGGACGTACATTATTGCATATTTGTAATATGAATTAACTGAGTAGTTAAGATTCACACACAATAGCTTAGCACGGAAAGATTTGTTTTTTTATTTCAAAATATATATATATATATATATATATATATATATATATATAATATATATATATATATATAATTTCTTCAGAGGGAATGAGTTAATTCTTCATAACTTGTTGATACAATATACACGTTATTGATTCGTAATGATGTCCACAGTGATTCTTGAACTGACGGAGTTTGTGATGTTATAGGTGTTGTTGATTCTGATGTTGACTGTACTGACGATGCTGGTGACGTTGACGGTACTGTTGATGCTGTTGGTAAAACAAGTTTAACTTGTTAATCACACACCATTTTTGTCAGGGTTTCTACTCTTCTTTCTATCATTTTGGTTCGCTTAACTGATTTATGGTTAGGGCTAGATTAGATAATCTCTAAGACTTTAGAGATTATATAATCGCCGCGAAATGTTTCTCCAATGAAGTTATGAAATAATACTTTGTCAGTTATTGTTGTTGGTACTCCTTGGTATCTATGGTGCGTATGACGTTGATGCTCGTGGGACAGATTGTGAAGTTGAGGTTTACAATGCGGTTGTGGTTGAAGGTGGTAATGGTACTGTTGGCGTTGATGATGGTGGTACTGGTTATGCTGCTGGTGCTGCTGCTGGTGTTTGTAATCTCTGCACTATATTCTCCAAAGCCACTACCCGAGCGCGAAGTTCGTTGACTTCTTCTATTATTCCAGGATGATTGTCGGTCGGAACGAGCGGATAAATAAAATATAGAATTTGATGTAGTATATAATCGTGACGAGATACCCTGGAAATGAGAGAGAAAATGGTGTCTCAAACAGGTTCGCCGGTAAGTGCTTCAGGTTCTTCGCCAAGAGGGCAATGTGGTGGATGGAAAGGATCGCCTTCTTCTTGTTTCCAATGATTGAGGAGGCTACGAACCCATCCCCAATTCATCCAGAATAGGTGATGACTGATTGGTTGATCCATTCCGGTCACACTACTTTCGAAGCTTGAGTGAGATTCCATTTCGGAATCCGAGTGACTTGAACTGATGACAAATTCCATTTCGTACGATTGGATAAAGGATTTTTGATATAAAAATGATTTTTCGGCTATCGGGTGGTATTCTATTTACATAGGATATCTATATATAGAGATCAAAAGATTTCATAGATTACGGAGGAATTTACGGTGTACGTCAGGTAAAGTTTAAAGTAACAGATACGATAAGATATGATTTAGCAGATACACTAAGATATGAAGTTTGTCTATACACTACTCATGCAATTAATGTAGCAAGACGTGTCTAGACTAATAATGATAAGCAGGTAATTTCCTATGGATGATAAGCAGATGATTTCTGACTAGAAATGATAAGCAAAACTTTTGACATGCAGACACGGTCGAAGTCCAGACTCACTAATGCATCCTAACGACTTATCAGTTAGACACACTAATACAGACCTGGTTCTCTAAGACCACCGCTCTGATACCAACTGAAAGGACCCGTTCATATACATTATAAACGATTCACAATAGTTGATTACATTGCGAGGTATTTGACCTATATATGATATATTTTACAAACATTGCATTCGTTTTTAAAAGACAATCTTTCTTTACATCAAAAATTGACAGGCATGCATACCATTTCATAATATCCACTATCCAACTATACATTGATTTAATAATAATCTTTGATGAACTCAATGACTCGAATGCAACGTTCTTCGAAATATGCTATGAAAGACTCCAAGTAATATCTTTAAAATGAGCAAATGCACAGCGGAAGATTTCTTTAACACCTGAGAATAAACATGCTTTAAAGTGTCAACCAAAAGGTTGGTGAGTTCATTAGTTTATCATAATCATTTATTTCCATCATTTTAATAGACCACAAGAATTTCATTTCCAGTTCTCATAAATATACGTCCCATGCATAGAGACAAAAAATAATCATTCATATGGTGAACACCTGGTAACCGACATTAACTAGATACATATAAGAATATCCCCTATCATTCCGGGATCCTCCTTCGGACATGATATAATTTCGAAGTACTAAAGCATCCGGTACTTTGGATGGGGTTTGTTAGGCCCAATAGATCTATCTTTAGGATTCGCGTCAATTAGGGTGTCTGTTCCCTAATTCTTAGATTACCAGACTTAATAAAAAGGGGCATATTCAATTTCGATAATTCAACCATATAATGTAGTTTCGATTACTTGTGTATATTTCGAAAAACATTTATAAAAATTGCGCATGTATTCTCAGCCCAAAAATATAAATGGTAAAAAGGCAAATGAAACTCACCATACTGTATTTCGTAGTAAAAATACATATAACGTCATTGAACAAGTGCAAGGTTGGCCTCGGATTCACGAACCTAAATTAATTATATATATTTATGTGTTGGTCAATATTTGTCTAACAAATTAGGTCAAGTCATAGTGTACCACAATCCTAATGCTCGAGACTAATATGCAAAAGTCAACAAAAGTAAATTTGACTCAAATTAATTTCCAAAAATCTATACATGATTAATATATAGTTTAAATATCGTCATTTTATATTTTTAAATTTTTTAAAAGATTTATTAGAGTAAATAATATAATTTATTTATTAATAAATAAAATTTTATATTAAATTTATATAATAAAATATACTTTTATATATATTAAGTAATAAAATTTATTGGTTCATTTAATATCATAAAGATAATATGATAGGTATTATTAAAGTAAGTTATTACACGTAGTAAAATATGTTTGTATCACATATTTATTTAATAAAATAATATCTATAATGTTAGTAAGTAAAAGTTGTATTATTTTGTAATAATAATTATTATTATAAAAATATCAATATTTATAATTACTAAGATGACATTATGATAATACGATAATTCTAATTATGATAACTTTAATATTTACAATAATTTTTAATATTATCTTTAAAATAATAATTCTATTTAAAATAATAATAATAATGATATTTTATAGTAACAATGACATTTATATTAAAATGATAATTTTTGTTAAAATGATAGTTTTAATACTAACGATACTTTTAATAATAATAGTAATGATAAAAATAATAAGAACGATAATTTTATCTAAATCAATATCTTATAATATTTTAATTTCATCATGATACTCTTACCTATTATTTCCTAATCGTTTCGTTTAATAGCTTTTAATCGTCTTTTATATCGTGTTCATAATAATGATAATAATAGTAATCAAAATAATTAGATGTTACAAATATTTGTTTTAATTACACTAATATTAATAATGATAGTTACTATAACATTATTAACGATAATACTAATAATTATCTTAATGATAATATAGTAATAATAATAATAACAATAACAATAACCATTTTTAAATAATGATATATATATTAATAATGATAATAATGATAATAATAATAATAATAATAATAATAATAATAATAATAATAATAATAATAATAATAATTATAATTATAACTTTAACGATAATAACGATAGTAATAATAATAAAAAAAAAATAACAATTTTTAATGATAAATCCCTTTTATTGATAAAGATAATAATAATGATAATAATAAGATAAAACTAGAACAACGATAAAAACGACGATAATAATAATCATTTTTAATAAAAATATCGAAAATTCAATTGATTATAACTTCTAATCCATTCATCGAAACCATTCGATATCTAAAGGAAAAGTTCTTAATTTTTCGCTAGCTTTCCAAGGACATGCATATCTTATACCTTATCTCAACCGCAAGTGTAACTAATTCAAGATTCAACCTAACCTGTCTAAGGGCAATATCAAAAGTACAAACATGCATAATCCTATATACTCGAGCACTAGTCAGGGATACACTATTAGTATGTAAAAGTTAAATTATGAGTACTCACGTATCAATATTGAGATTCAATATTGCAGGAAAGGTACATAGACGCAACGGAGATGATAAACACTATATTGACCTCACGAGCATACCCATGAACCACACCAATCACCTCCATAGCTATAACCCATAATTTCCTTAATCCAATCCCACTCGAAAAACAATTTCGAAATCACTCGGACATCACTCTGACGTAATATTTTATGTATACTAATAATATCTTAAAATAATACAGAGTAAATATATATATGTAAATCGATTGAGAGAGTTTAGAGAACAATATTTTCAAGTTTCTATGAAATAATGAAACCTATTGAATTCTATTTATAATAGATTTTTGAATTATTAAAGTGAATTATTAAAGTATGAATTATTAAAGTGAATTATTAAAGTATGAATTATTAAAGCGAATTATTAAAGTATGAATTATTAAAGTGAATTATTAAAGTATGAATTATTAAAGTGAATTATTAAAGTTAAAGTAAAGTAAAAATAAAGTAAAGGTAAAGTTTAAGTATAGTAAAAGTATAAAACTATGTACGTATAATACGCGTATAAATATATATAATATTAATTTAAATCGTTATATGTATTTAATAAAATAAAATATAAATATCGTTATCTTTATCATACTGGTTAAGTAATGAGTTGTCAAAAGTGGTTCTAGATATTTATAAAAGTTATATACATTTTAATAATAAAGTTCTTTTTAAACTGAAAACGTTTTTGTACGTTTGAAACTAAATCAAATAAATATAATAATTTTGTTTTCCAAAACCAAATATATTTTTAAGAATCATTTTGTTTAAAGGTTAAAATAATGGAAATCGTTATATCATAAAATGTGTTAAAAAAGTAGAATCATATATATTCATAATAGGTTTCAAGTTTTTAAATTACAGTTTGTTGGTGAAGCATGGGATAAAGTTCAAAGGTTAAATAAACGTATGAAATCATCTTAATGAAAAATGTCGAGTTACTTAACCTGTCGATATCCAACATCTAAGTTATTTACACTTCACGTTCTTACTTATAAATCACTTTACCATTTTCTGAATGTTGTCAAAAAGAATAGATTTCTTAAATCACAGTGGACCTCATAACATAGACCCGTAATCATATCATAATGTATCTGATAAATCAACAATTTGATATTATCTTCTAATTCCATCAATAAACATATTGAAACAAATACGATCATGTAAAGTATTATACGTTTAATACTTTATTAATATTCTCAAGTTATAATATATATATATACATATATATACATATTTATTTATATATAACGGTTCGTGAGTCGTCTGAATTTGGTCGAGGTTATAATGAATGTATGAACACAATTTAAAATTCTTGAGATTTAACTTAACAAACTTTGCTTATCGTGTCGGAATAATATAAAAATAAAGTTTAAATTTGATTGGAAATTTCCGGGTTGTCACACCAACCTTTTGGTTGACACTTTAAAGTATGTTTATTCTCAGGTGTTAAAGAAATCTTCCGCTGTGCATTTGCTCATTTTAAAGATATTACTTGGAGTCTTTCATAGCATATTTCGAAGAACGTTGCATTCGAGTCATTGAGTTCATCAAAGATTATTATTAAATCAATTTATAGTTGGATAATGGATATTATGAAATGGTATGCATGCCTGTCAATTTTCGATGTAAAGAAAGTTTGTCTTTTAAAAGCGAATGCAATGTTTGTAAAATGTATCATATAGAGGTCAAATACCTCGCAATGTAATCAACTATTGTGAATCGTTTATAATGTCTATGAACGGGTCCTTTCAGTTAATATACTTAATGATATGTTTACTTATCATAATACCATGTTAACTATATATATATATATTGTAACATCCCGTTTTCCTCGAATATGACTTAAGGTGCGTAATTAAACTCGTGTACGTTTATTATTGCATCTATGATCGTTTATTTTAGTTTAATGTGTGAAAATATTGGAAAAAGGTTTGATCAGGCCTTCTGTCGCGTCTGAGTGAGTTTCATCGCGTCCTGGTGCGTCGCGATACGCGACAAAGTGGGCTGGAACGCGACAGCTCCAGAACCCCAGTTCTGTCGAGGTTATCGCATTCTGTTATGGTTTATCGCGTTTGGGCGTCGCGTTATGCGACAGGTTGTCGCGAAATGTGACAGATGTCGCTGTTTGACAAATTTGACCCAATTTAAATGGCATCTTTGGGGATGTTTAAGTCTTTTCACTTATGGACGGTTTTAGATCTAGAAAACTGATAAATGAGTTATCCTAACTCATTTAACACATCTTCACCTACACAACATTCAATTTTAGAGAGAGAGAGTTAGGGTTTAGTGAGAGAAAGCTCACTTGGAAAAGAAGGAGACCAAATCTCACCCGAACCCAAGTTTTAAAGTTGTTCCCTACGTCTCTAGCTACGTTGTGATTGTATTGGTAAGTCTTAACTCCATGTTTTAAATTTTAATTGGGTAATGGCTAGGGTTTTGGTTACTAGAGATTGTATGACCTATTTGAGGGTAAAATGGGTGAAGTTGGGTTATATTGTTGTTATGAAACCCTAATAGCCACAATCTAGGGTCTTGGCCTTGTGATTTGAGGTTGTAAGTGTCAATTGGTGTTGGTGGTCACTAATGCACTTTAAAATTTATGAAAGAAGTGTTAATGGGTAGGTTTGACTTGATTGTGAGTTTAATTAAAATAAAATGGGTCAAAAATGTACTAGTTGACCTAATTAGATGAAATGGGTATGGATTACCCTAAGTTTTGTGTTAATTGAAGTTAATAGACTTTAATTCACTAGTCTTAGTGATTAAAGTCGAGTCTTGGCCAATTATGAGCGGTTGTGAGTAGTTGAGTCATTTAATGCAAATTGGGTCATTAAATGCTCAAGTGGGAGTATTGTGGTTAATCCCACTAGTTGTGAAATTGAATGTGCACTTAATGATTTAGGTACATTGCGTTGAAGCTCAGAAGTGCTAAATCATCATCCTTGTGACAAGGTGAGTGGAATAATTATGCGTTCATGTATATGGCATGTTTATTTGTGAATGTTATGGTATGAACCACGTGCCGGTAGTGCCATAACATGTGTGGGATCGAGTGTGAACCACGAGCCGGTAGCACTATAAACTAAGATGTGAACCACGAGCCGGTAGCATCGAGTGTGAACCACGGGCCGGTAGCACTATAAACTAAGATGTGAACCACGAGTCGGTAGCACTATAAAAGAGTATGACTCAAGCGTATGGTGTGAACTACTAGCCGGTAGCACCATAGCGTTATTGGTTAACCATATTGAGATTGTTGTTTTTGTTTAGCATATTATATATATACTGAGTTGAGTATATGCTAATGAAGTGGTGTGATAATGTACGACTTATTAGCGTTACGGGTATGTTGACATGCTATTTGAGTTACAAGTTCGTATGAGGTATTTGGTATTGTGATTGCAAATGGATAGGTTATATATATGTATGTATAATTATTGCACTCACTAAGCATTGCTTACCCTCTCGTTGTTTATCATTTTATAGGTTCCGGCTTGGACAAGGGTAAGGGCATACGTTTGGACTAGTGGTCTCCCGCTTATGTTGTCGGGGGTGCTTTTGGCATAGCTTTTGAAGTTTGGCCTAACGTTTTGGGTAGTTTAGCCCCAAACCGTGCTCGAGTGTCGTTTGGATTATAAACTATATAGTCTGAGGTTGATTCCAAAAATATATATACTTTGAGTTGTGATCTAGTCTGAGACGTGTATACACTGGGTCGTGGATTGATTCAAGATAATATATATCAATTTTTTTTTCTATACATCTAACTTTGGACAACTAGTTGTAGGTTACTAACGAGGACAGCTGACTTAATGAACTTAAAACATCAAAATGTATTAAAAGTGTTGTAAATATATTTTGAACATACTTTGATATATATGTACATATTTGTTATAGGTTCGTAAATCGACCAGTGGCCAAGTCTTACTTCCCGAAGAAGTAAAACTCTGTGAAAGTGATTTATAGTCCAACTTTTAAAATCTAATATTTTTGGGATGAGAATACATGCAGGTTTTATAAATGATTTATAAAATAGACACAAGTACGTGAAACTACATTCTATGGTTGAATTATCGAAATCGAATATGCCCCTTTTTATTAAGTCTGGTAATATAAGAATTAGGGAACAGACACCCTAATTGACGCGAACCCTAAAGATAGATCTATTGGGCCTAACAAACCCCATCCAAAGTACCGGATGCTTTAGTACTTCGAAATTTATATCATATCCGAAGGGTGTCCTGGAATGATGGGGATATTCTTATATATGCATCTTGTTAATGTCGGTTACCAGGTGTTCACCATATGAATGATTTTTATCTCTATGTATGGGATGTATATTGAAATATGAAATCTTGTGGTCTATTATTACGATTTGATATATATAGGTTAAACCTATAACTCACCAACATTTTTGTTGACGTTTAAAGCATGTTTATTCTCAGGTGAATATTAAGAGCTTCCGCTGTTGCATACTAAAATAAGGACAAGATTTGGAGTCCATGTTTGTATGATATTATGTAAAAACTGCATTCAAGAAACATATGTCGATGTACTATATTTCTATTGTAAACCATTATGTAATGGTCATGTGTAAACAGTATATTTTAGATTATCATTATTTGATAATCTATGTAATGCTTTTGAAACCTTTATTGATAAAATAAAGGTTATGGTTGTTTTAAAAATGAATGCAGTCTTTGAAAAACGTCTCATATAGAGGTCAAAACCTCGCAATGAAATAAATTAATATGGAACGTTTATAATCAATATGAACGGGACATTTCAGTTGGTATCCGAGCGTTGGTCTTAGAGAACCAGAATTTTGCATTAGTGTGTCTTATCGAGTTTGTTAGGATGCATTAGTGAGTCTGGACTTCGACTGTGTTTACTTGAAAAATGATTGCTTAACAAATTTTGTTGGAAACTATATATTTTTAACATGTGAATATTATGTGATATATTAATCTCTTAACGCGTTTGATATTATGTGATAGATGTCTACCTCTAGAACAAGTCCCATTAACTCACATAATAATAATGAAGAGTCAAATGTAAATTGGAATGATTCGTGGACTGATTCACAAGTTCCCGAAGAGGAACTGGAAGAAGAGTCGGAACCGGAAGAAGAATCGGAACCGGAAGAAGAATCGGAACCGAAAGAAGAAATAGAACCAGTGGGGGAAATAATAAAACGGTTAAGTAGAAAAAAATCCTCAACCAACCGACCTAAGTTAATTATGGTCAATGGTGTTTCCGCCAAGGAAGCAAAGTATTGGGAGGATTACCAATTCTCCGATGAATCGGATCCCGACAAGGATTCCGATGATGTTATAGAAATTACCCCAACACAATTTAATAAGGCAAAAGAGAACAATAAGGGAAAGGGCATAAAAATAGAGAAATTTGATTCCAAACCAGATGAACTTTATATGTATCGTCAACACCCGTATTTCTTAAGTTGTGACAATAACCCGGGAACCTGTAAACCACCAGGTTTTTCTAAACCAATGTGGAAAATGACGGCTCGTATTAGGGGAACATCATATATCCCTAGAAACTTGGTAAAACGAACCAAAACCGAAGAAGAAGAAACGAGCGAGTCGGAATAAGATAGTTGTATTCGGTGGTGTAATATATGTAATATAGTGTGCTTATGCTTTATGATATATGTAAAAATTGCTTGTATTAATAAGTATTTTTTTTTATGAATCTAACTCTTGTCTATTTTACAGTATAAAAACACAAAATGGATAGACAACCCAATATTTTAAGAGACCTATCCGGAGACATGATTGATGAAATCTTGTCTAGAGTCGGTCAGGATTCCTCGGCACAGCTATTTAAGGCGAGATCAGTTTGTAAGACATTCGAAGAACGTTCCAAGTATGCCTTGATTTATAAAAGTCTTTCGTTCGAAAGATGGGGGATATCACATTGGGAAATCCATAAGTTACGATGTGTTTACTTTGACGCATATATTGCGGGGAACCCAAATGCTATTTTACGCAACGGGTTAAGAAATTATTTTGACTCAATATATCCGAAAATAGGACTTCGTGATTTAGAAAAAGCGGCTAACATGCAACATAAAGAAGCATGTTATGCTTACGGGTTAGTAATGTTCGCTTCTCACCAAAGTGAGAACAAGAACATCGGGCTACAACTATTAAACAAAACGTTCCCACAAGTGACGGAGTCGGTAATTGGGGTAAGAAATGAGGTTTTTAGGTTATTACGAGACTGTTGGTCATTACGTAACCTTCATCCTTTTGACGACGTTACAACACATTGTCTTACTATCGGTCACAATGGTTATGTTCCACAAAACTAAGGATGGGAAGTGGTATTAGTAAAACCATAATGCATGACTTGTTTATGGACGTATGAATTAAGTGTCTTTATTGCCTTTGCTGAACGCCTTATTTCTTAACAAGAATTATCTTCGCAACTACTTTGTATCAAAGTTTTATGTGCTATATTTCATGCTATATGTAAAAAAAAGCGGTATTGTAAGTTTGCAAGTTATTGTATAAAGGTTTGAATATGATAATTTTTTTTTTTATGATTAGTTTTTCATATAGAATTGTAGTAGTTGAAATGGTATGTTAGCTACTGAGTATGAACTTAATGGGTAGGTACTACCCGAATTAAAGAGTATAAAACGCTAATATGAAGAAAGAGCTTTTATAAATAAGTTCATATTACGCTACGAAATACTATTGACTACTCTTGATATTCTATATGATTAACTCGTTTCATTTGACTATTTTGAAGGAAATGGCACCTACTACTCGATACACCTTGAATATGAGCGAAGAGGAATTTCTTGCCTTTCTTGCTTCAAACATAGCTGCAGTACAGGCTGCGCTACATACCAACAATAACCTTGGATCTAGCAGTACAGGAAATCGTGTAGGATGCACCTACAAAGAATTTATTGCCTGCAAACCTTTGGAATTTGATGGAACCGAAGGACCGATCGGATTGAAACGGTGGAACGAGAAGGTCGAATCGGTGTTTGCCATAAGTAAGTGTACTGAAGAGGACAAAGTGAAGTACGCTACGCATACCTTCACAGGTTCTGCGTTGACATGGTGGAATACCTATCTAGAGCAAGTAGGACAAGATGATGCTTACGCACTACCGTGGTCAGCATTCAAGCACTTGATGAACGAGAAGTACTGTCCCAGAACCGAGGTCAATAAGCTCAAGACAGAACTTAGAGGGTTACGAACCCAAGGATTTGATATTACCACGTACGAAAGACGATTCACAGAATTATGCCTATTGTGTCCGGGAGCGTTCGAAGATGAGGAAGAGAAGATCGACGCATTTGTGAAAGGATTACCGGAAAGAATCCAAGAAGATATAAGTTCACACGAGCCCGCCTCCATACAACAGGCATGTAGAATGGCTCACAAACTAGTGAACCAGATTGAAGAAAGAATTAAAGAACAAACTGCTGAAGAGGCCAATGTGAAGCAAGTCAAAAGAAAGTGGGAGGAAAATGGTGATAACAATCACCAATACAACAACAACAACAGTAATTACAACAATAATCGCAACAACTATCCCAACAATAGCAACATCAATCGCAACTACAACAAACGGCCCAACAACAACAACAACAACAACAACAACAACAAAAACAACAACAACAACAGCAACAACAACAGCAACTACAACAATCATCCCAACAACAATAATAACTGCAACAACAACAACAATCAGAAGCAGCTATGCCAAAGGTGTGAAAAGTATCACTCGGGGTTCTGCACCAAATTTTGCAACAAGTGTAAAAGAAATGGTCATAGCGCGGCGAAGTGTGAGGTCTACGGATCGGGGTTTAACAGAACGAAAGGAACAAATAGTGTCGGAACGAGTAATGGTGGAGCAAGTAGTGTCGGAGCAAGTTATGCCAATGTAGTTTGTTATAAATATGGAAAACCGGGCCACATTATTAGAAATTGCCCGAACCAGGAGAACACGAATGGACAAGGCCGCGGAAGATTTTTCAATATTAATGCGGCAGAGGCACAGGAAGACCCGGAGCTTGTTACGGGTACGTTTCTTATTGACAATAAATCTGCTTACGTTTTATTCGATTCGGGTGCGGATAGAAGCTATATGAGTAGAGATTTTTGTGCTAAATTAAGTTGTCCATTGACGCCTTTGGATAGTAAATTTTTACTCGAATTAGCAAATGGTAAATTAATTTCAGCAGATAATATATGTCGGAATCGAGAAATTAAACTGGTTAGCGAAACATTTAAGATTGACTTGATACCAGTAGAGTTAGGGAGTTTTGATGTGATAATCGGTATGGACTGGTTGAAAGAAGTGAAAGCAGAGATCGTTTGTTACAAAAATGCAATTCGCATTATACGAGAAAAAGGAAAACCCTTAATGGTGTACGGAGAAAACGGCAACACAAAGCTACATCTTATTAGTAATTTGAAGGCACAAAAACTAATAAGAAAAGGTTGCTATGCTGTTCTAGCACACGTCGAGAAAGTACAAACTGAAGAAAAGAGCATCAATGATGTTCCCGTTGCCAAAGAATTTCCCGATGTATTTCCAAAAGAATTACCGGGATTACCCCCACATCGATCCGTTGAATTCCAAATAGATCTTGTACCAGGAGCTGCACTAATAGCTCGTGCTCCTTACAGACTCGCACCGAGCGAGATGAAAGAACTGCAAAGCCAATTACAAGAACTTTTAGAGCGTGATTTCATTCGACCAAGCACATCACCGTGGGGAGCTCCTGTTTTGTTTGTCAAGAAGAAAGATGGTACATTCAGGTTGTGTATCGACTACTGAGAGTTGAAAAAACTTACCATCAAGAACCGCTACCCACTACCGAGAATCGACGACTTATTTGATCAACTACAAGGCTAGTCTGTTTTTTCAAAGATTGACTTACGTTCCGGGTATCATCAAATGCGGGTGAAAGAAGATGATATTCCAAAGACTGCTTTCAGAACACGTTACGGTCATTATGAGTTTATGGTCATGCCGTTTGGTTTAACTAATGCACCAGCTGTGTTCATGAACCTTATGAACCGAGTGTGTGGACCATACCTTGACAAGTTTGTCATTGTTTTTATTTACTCAAAGAATGACCAACAACACGGTGAACATTTGAGAAAGGTGTTAGAAGTATTGAGGAAGGAAGAATTGTACGCTAAGTTTTCAAAGTGTGCATTTTGGTTGGAAGAAGTTCAATTCCTTGGTCACATAGTGAACAAAGAAGGTATTAAGGTGGATCCGGCAAAGATAGAAACTGTTGAAAAGTGGGAAACCCCGAAAACTCCGAAACACATACGCTAGTTTTTAGGACTAGCTGGTTACTACAGAAGGTTCATCCAAGACTTTTCCAGAATAGCAAAACCCTTGACTGCATTAACGCATAAAGGGAAGAAATTTGAATGGAAGGATGAACAAGAGAAAGCATTTCAGTTATTGAAGAAAAAGCTAACTACGGCACCTATATTGTCATTGCCTGAAGGGAATAATGATTTTGTGATTTATTGTGACGCATCAAAGCAAGGTCTCGGTTGTGTATTAATGCAACGAACGAAGGTGATTGCTTATGCGTCTAGACAATTGAAGATTCACGAACAAAATTATACGACGCATGATTTGGAATTAGGCGCGGTTGTTTTTGCATTAAAGACTTGGAGGCACTACTTATATGGGGTTAAAAGTATTATATATACCGACCACAAAAGTCTTCAACACATATTTAATTAGAAACAACTGAATATGAGGCAGCGTAGGTGGATTGAATTGTTGAATGATTACGACTTTGAGATTCGTTACCACCCGGGGGAAGGCAAATGTGGTAGCCAACGTCTTGAGCAGGAAGGACAGAGAACCCATTCGAGTAAAATCTATGAATATAATGATTCACAATAACCTTACTACTCAAATAAAGGTGGCGCAACAAGGAGTTTTGATGTTGTAGCTTGGGGGTATGAAATAGTTTATATTTTTACTAGGAAATACTATTAAATACGTGAAATACTATATATTTTTGATACGAAAAGTGATACAAATTACACAAGTTTTAATTATTTATTTACAAATGGGATATACCTAAACCTTGCTACAACACTATAGGCAGTGTACCTAATCGTAGAGTAGTATAGTTTTTAGTAAGTCCGGTTCGTTCCACAGGGAGCGGGCTTATTGCACACTATATTTTTAAACAACTATATTTGTACAAAATATATATAATTATATATAATAATATATAAAAGGGGGTTTTACCATTTAATGACCGGTTTGTCGATTTTATATAAAGCATAAAGATAAATGACAATAATTAAAGTGCGTAAAATAAATAACAATATTTAAAGTTGCGATAATTAAAAGTGCATTAAATTAAATGACAGAAAATAAAAGTACGATGAAATATGAAATAAAAGTATTATGCTTATTTAAACTTCCGTAATCATGATGTTTGACGCGTTGATTTTGGTTTTATGCCCATGGGTTAATTGTCCTTTGTCCTTGATTATTTAATATGCCCGTCTGGTTTTTGTCCATAACAGTCCATCAGTCATAAATATAAAGTGCGAGTGTCCTCGTCAAATTATCCTTATACCCGAAGTCAAATATTCCAACTAATTGGGGACTTAAACTGTAACAAGGTTTTAATACTTTGTTTAATAATTACACCAGGATATCGACTGCGTATAATCCAAGGTTTAATACTTTGTTAACAATTACGCCAAGTGTCCTTGTACATAATTTCACCCCTGTTTTAATAATTCCATAGACTATTAATCCATTCCCGTGTCCGGTTAAATGAACGATTGTTCGTACATATAAATATCCCACACATCGTGTCCGATCGAGTGTATATGGTTATTTATAGGGACGTCCAATTGTAAATCTTTATATTAAAATTAACAAACTATCATTTAGTTAAAGAAATATAAAGTCCATTAATAGCCCATAGTCTAATTTCCACAAGTGTCGTTCTTTTGTCCAAACCCCAATTATGGTACAAAGCCCAATTACCCCGTCTTTAATATTTAGTCCAACATCATGATTACATTGGCTCAAATAAGCATAATAATAACTTAAGTACGAGACATTAATTTAAAAAGGAGAGCATAACTTACATTGAGTATTTATCGCGTAGTGTTACACGGACAGAATTTCGACTTCAAAAACCCGTAAAATAACCTTTACATAACCCGAACTAATCTAATATAAAACTACCCTATATATATATATATATATATATATATATATATATATATATATATATATATATATATATATATATATATATATGTATATATATATATATATATATATATTATATATATTTGTTTATTATATATTACAAAGTATTATTATTATTATTATTATTTATTATATATAAACTCGGCAGAATGCATGGCCTTTTATAGGCGTTTTGATTTCTGACAGCTCCGCGAGTCGTGGAGTTTTTGGCCTTCAAACTCCGCGAGTCGTGGAGTTTGAAAATCCAGCTCAGGATCCTTTGTCTCATAGCTTGTCGACATGATTATATATATATATTTATAATATATAAATAATTTATATAATTATTTATATATTATATTTTATTCTTATGCATAGTTGACTCATAATTTTTGGTCCATTGCATCGGGCGTTGATAGTTGACTCATGTCCCGGTTCCGGATTTTCGAACGTCCTTGCGTACAATTTAATATCTTGTACTTTGCGTTTTGTAACTTGTACTCTTGTCATTTTTAGACGTTTTTCATCAATAAATTGAACCTTTTGAATTGTATCTTGAACATTTGAGCTTTTTGGACGTTTGTGTCTTCAAATCTTCGTTTTCGCCTTTTGTCCTCGCACTTATTTATTTAAACAATTACAATAAAAATATAATACAATTACATATGAAAACCTATTATTTATGAGGGATATTTCTATGAAATATATGTTCCTTTTTAGCCTTATCAAACATCCCCACACTTGAGCGTTGCTTGTCCTCAGGCAATACAGAACTTGAAATAAAAACATACATGAATCACTTTTTTATTCATCACACTTTGTACATCAGTGATTTTGATATGGTGGTATAAACAATGATAGTAACGATAGAACCATGGTTAAAGGTGGGTGTGTCATCCACAGTTGCCTCGGATTTAGGTCAACGACACTTGCAATCAAATAGCCGATTTACTTTCGGTTTCCAAAGCAAAGTGCACATTTGAAAGGCGGTTTACAGTCCCACATGATTATGAAAATTTAGATCCGTTAGGAAATTGGATCTTTATGAAAACATTTGATCTTTTGAAAATTCAATCTAGCTTTTACCCTAGACAAGTTTTCTGGAATAACCCTTCACCGGTGTTTGCAAAATATTTTTATGGGTTGTGTGGGTTTCAGATATGAAAATTTTAGCTCAACACTTGTAGTTTTGTGTTACCCACTTGCTAACCTTGTATTAGGAAAGCAACACGTCCAGTTCACTTGTCCCGTATATTACCTTTCGGTAGACTACCGTCCGGTTGTAAAGGAAAGCGATGAACAAGAAACTGTTAAGGCAATGTCTAATGACATGCATTTAATTATGGTCTATAACGTGTCGGACGTAATTACTATCCTTTGTAGGAGCAATAGTAAAGATCATCCTATAATTTTTTTGGTCTGGCACAAGGTCCTGTCTTTGACCATGCTATGCAACCACCGTTCTTACGGTTGACACCCGATTTGGTTCAGGTGACCTAATGAATTCCAAGTGAATTCCTAGGATTTTACGTTCAATGGTAATGAACGCATTGAAAATAGGTTTTCAGAAAACAAATCGGTTTGTAACTTTTGATCAAAATATTTTCTCGTTCAAGCTCGAGTTTAGATATCATTGAATTTCATGAGTTTGAATTCTCAATCTTTAAGGTCAATCTCAAGGATTGAGTAATATCAGTCTTAAAAGCTGATTTTTGATTTTTTAAGGAGATTATCTTTTCTGGGGATCTGATTCATTAGTCTTATCAAGATAATTTGCACGGTGCCCCCCATTGTACGAGATAAATCCTTCTCATGGTTAGGATAAATCTGACCACTTGGCGACCCTGTTTGATGCTGAGGTCCGTGGATTTCCTGCTGATTTTAGAGATGACTTTTCTAGATTTTTCGTCAACCTACAGCTGGTCTGGATGACAACTTCTTGACCTAAACTAAGAAGCGCGTGTCTTTTTCGGAAGACTTTACTTCCTCTTAATGATGGAATTGATTCATCGTGTAGATCCATCTTTTCTTTTCTTTCATCGGGTAAAACAGTTAATTTAGTCCAAAACAAAAACACCTGCAATAACTTTGCACAAACATGTGATAGATAGTTTTTAATTAACTTGGTACATTCTCCCCACACTTAGTTTCTTTCTTTACCTTTTTATTCTCCTTTATTCCATTTTAAATGAAATCAAGCGTTTTTTGTTGTTTCTCAATTTATGTCCTTTTCGAGGTAACGATAATTTCGGTTTTAACACCTAGTTTTCATCGTTCATAAATATGTATAAACATGATTTTGACTTCATTTAGTTGAAAATTTTTCAAATTTTCACAAAATTTGGCAAATAAACCAAGTGTAAACCCGAGAGAATTTATAACCCTTCCCCACACTTGAGATCATGCAATGCCCTCATTTGCATGAAATCAGACTATAATTATAAATTCATGAGGGTGATTAGTGTAGAAAAGTAATTAAAAATACCCAGTTTGTAATTACAAAGCTCGTCGAATGATAGATGGCGCGCCTCATCGTTCATTCCTTTTATTGTTTTATCACACATGTTTTTCTTCAAAAACGGTTGCTTTTCTGGACTGTTTGCTAATCTTTGAAAATGCGTCTTTTACCCTAACTTATTATGCATGTTTATTAACGAGTTATGCACTAACCCGAACCCCTAATTTAACGTTAAGTGGGGTTAAACTTCCCCACACTTAGCTGACGACATGTGAAGTCGGTAGATAAGTTCCAAGAATTAAAATAGTGAGCCAGTTATTTACATCTCGGGTGGTATATATTAAATCAATGGGTTTAAAGTTTAGACCCACCCGATCATCACTACTTAATTCTTTTTTAAGTGTAGCTTTTAGTAAATGAATATGTCTCTTTTCTGGTTCTTGGTCAAATGGATCGATATACACCGACATACATATTTCTGTAGGGTGGACAATTCCTAACATTTCCTTCCGTTTATTCTCGGGATCAAAGTTTTCACCTCTATTACCCAATTGGGTGAAATCCGAGGTGTCATTATCTATTACAGCTTGTAGTTCATTTTCGGTAGATGACTCGTCTATTGAGAATATTGGGTTGGAAGGTTGTGTAATGGTGAAGTTCGGTTTGGCCTCAGGGGTAAAATTTTCAACGTTATCGTTTTCCCAAGAGTACCAATTTGTCACCCTTACTTCTTCTTCATCATCCATTGATGGATTGATGATTTCGTCGGTAGAGGCTAATGTGTCATTATGTTGTGAAATTGGTAAGACTGAATAAAAAGTATCATCGGGATAGTTGGTGATTTTGGAGCTCTCGAATTCATCAAAATTCGATGATATGAGATTTTCTTGTACAATACTCCTCAGATCAACAGGTGTGTAGTCTGATAGAGTTTTAGCTTGCCGGTTTACAAACTCTCTCATTTGTTCATTTTGAGCATTGAGTTCTTCGAGTTTGATTTTCATATTGTCTAATAAATTTTCAGACACGTAATTTTCCTCGTCTACTGGTTGTTGAGTTTGGAAATATTCTTGGGAATAATCCCAATTTGAATTGTATTCTTCATAATCATTCCATTCAGGTTCCGTGGGTGCGTAATTTTCCATAGGAACGTAATAATAACATTCCCATGTTGAGTGATAATCTCCACATATTTCACAACCAGTTATTGTTTCGTCAATCGTGATCCAAGATTGACCGAACGAATTGTCATCAACACTCGGTTGAGAGTATTGATTTCGTATGTCGTAAAGAGTTTCCAAAATATCTTCGAGACTTTTCATAATGCGCTTATTACCAAATTTTAATTATCCTATTAGTTATAAATATAAAAATTATATAAGTTATCAAATTAATAGACTTTTCTGCTTTTGTCTACGTTTTGAATAGCCAATAGATGCAGCAGGGAGCAAGAACCCTTTAAATCGGAAGCTCACAACTCAGCCACTAACAAATCCAACTATTACTACAAAGCAGAAAATTTGGATGTCTATCAATTTAACCACTTAAAATAATTTTTCGTTTGGAATTATTAGAGAAGAAGTAGAGAAAATTTCTAAGTCCTAAAACTAGCGTGGCGAGAAATAAGAAAGAAAAAGAAGCGCGTCGAAAAAATATCGAGAAATAAAAATAAGAAAGTAGCGCGTCGTGACTTAAAAGGCACTAAAATTTTAAAATCATCGCAAAATTCTAAAGCACCTAAATCTTAGTCTAAAGAAATAGCACTTAAGGGATTTTACGGCAAAGCCTAAAAATCTAAAAATAAAAATAAGCTACGGCAAAACTAAATTTAAAATTAACTACGAACGATAAAAATATTACGATTACACTAAATAAAAGGATACAAAATATAAAAATAAAAAGTGATAAAATTACTTATTTTTATAAAAATATTATTTTTATATTTATTTTATAAAAGTATTAATTTTTATATATAATAAAACTAAATATAATTAATTAAAACTAAAACTAGATAATAAATTAATTAAACTAATTTAGGGTTTTAAAAAATAATAATAATTAATATAATCCGTAATTAATGCGAAGTAGGGTTCCTGGGTGCGCCTGTCAGGGTGGCTCCGCGAGTCGTGGAGTTTTAAGCCTGCAAACTCCGCGAGTCGTGGAGTTTGAAAGACGTTTTTTTTTTTAAATTTTATATTGTTTTTCTAAAATGATATATAAATATATTTATAGAAAAATAAATTAAAAATATAGCATTTCGCCGAGTCCCCTGGCAGCGGTGCCAAAAACTTGGTGTGTGCAACGGGGTGTACGAAATAGTATTAATTTAAATACGAAATACGATGAAATATTACACAAGTTTTAATTATTTATTTACAAATGGGATATACCTAAACCTTACTACAACACTATAGGCAGTGTACCTAATCGTAGAGTAGTATAGTTTTTAGTAAGTCAGGTTCGTTCCACAGGGAGCGGGCTTATTGCACACTATATTTTTAAACAACTATATTTGTACAAAATATATATAATTATATATAATAATATATAAAAGGGGGTTTTACCGTTTAATGACCGGTTTGTCGATTTTATATAAAGCTTAAAGATAAATGACAATAATTAAAGTGCGTAAAATAAATAACAATATTTAAAGTTGCGATAATTAAAAGTGCATTAAATTAAATGACAGAAAATAAAAGTACGATGAAATATGAAATAAAAGTATTATGCTTATTTAAACTTCCGTAATCATGATGTTTGACGCGTTGATTTTGGTTTTATGCCCATGGGTTAATTGTCCTTTGTCCTGGATTATTTAATATGCCGGTCTGGTTTTGTCCATAACAGTCCATCAGTCATAAATATAAAGTGCGAGTGTCCTCGTCAAATTATCCTTATACCCGAAGTCAAATATTCCAACTAATTGGGGACTTAAACTGTAACAAGGTTTTAATACTTTGTTGAATAATTACATCAGGATATCGATTGCGTATAATCCAAGGTTTAATACTTTGTTAACAATTACACCAAGTGTCCTTGTACATAATTTCACCCCTGTTTTAATAATTCCATAGACTATTAATCCATTCCCGTGTCTGGTTAAATGAACGATTGTTCGTACATATAAATATCCCGCCCATCGTGTCCGATCGAGTGTATATGGTTATTTGTTGGGACGTCCAATTGTAAATCTTTATATTAAAATTAACAAACTATCATTTAGTTAAACAAAAATAAAGTCCATTAATAGATAGTATAATTTCCACAAGTGTCGTTCTTTTGTCCAAACCCCAATTATGGTACAATGCCCAATTACCCCGTCTTTAATATTTAGTCCAACATCATGATTACATTGGCTCAAATAAGCATAATAATAACTTAAGTACGAGACATTAATTTAAAAAGGAGAACATAACTTACATTGAGTATTTATCGCGTAGTGTTACACGGACAGAATTTCGACTTCAAAAACACGTAAAATAACCTTTACATAACCCGAACTAATCTAATATAAAACTACCCTATACTATATATATATATATATATATATATATATATATATATATATATATATATATATATATATATATATATATATATTTATTTATTATTTATTACAGAGTATTATTATTATTATTTATTATATATAAACTCGGCAGAATGCATGGCCTTTTATAGGCGTTTTGATTTCTGACAGCTCCACGAGTCGTGGAGTTTTTGGCCTTCAAACTCCGCGAGTCGTGGAGTTTGAAAATCCAGCTCAGGATCTTTTGTCTCATAGCTTGTCGACATGATTATATATATATTTATAATATATAAATAATTTATATAATTATTTATATATTATATTTTATTCTTATGCATAGTTGACTCATAATTTTTGGTCCAATGCATCGGGCGTTGATAGTTGACTCATGTCCTGGTTCCGGATTTTCGAACGTCCTTGCGTACAATTTAATATCTTGTACTTTGCGTTTTGTAACTTGTACTCTTGTCATTTTTAGACGTTTTTCATCAATAAATTGAACCTTTTGAATTGTATCTTGAACATTTGAGCTTTTTGGATGTTTGTGTCTTCAAATCTTCGTTTTCGCCTTTTGTCTTCGCACTTATTTATTTAAACAATTACAATGAAAATATAATACAATTACATATGAAAACCTATTATTTAGGAGGGATATTGCTATGAAATATATGTTCCTTTTTAGCCTTATCAAGTTTTAAAAGAGGGAAATTTAAAGGATGAAATACCCAAAGGATCGGAGAAGCATCTTAATATTCGGGAAGACGGAACCCGGTATAGGGCTGAAAGAATTTGGGTACCAAAATTTGGAGATATGAGAGAAATGGTACTTAGAGAAGCTCATAAAACCAGATACTCAATACATCCTGGAACGGGGAAGATGTACAAGGATCTCAAGAAACATTTTTGGTGGCCGGGTATGAAAGCCGATGTTGCTAAATACGTAGGAGAATGTTTGACATGTTCTAAGGTAAAAGCTGAGCATCAGAAACCATCAGGTCTACTTCAACAACCCGAAATCCCGGAATGGAAATGGGAAAACATTACCATGGATTTCATCACTAAATTGCCAAGGACTGCAAGTAGTTTTGTTACTATTTGGATAATAGTTTATCGTCTCACCAAATCAGCACACTTCCTGCCAATAAGAGAAGATGACAAGATGGAGAAGTTAGCACGACTGTATTTGAAGGAAGTCATCTCCAGACATGGAATACCAATCTCTATTATCTCTGATAGGGATGGCAGATTTATTTCAAGATTCTGGCAGACATTACAGCAAGCATTAGGAACTCATCTACACATGAGTACTGCCTATCATCCACAAACTGATGGACAGAGTCAAAGGACGATACAAATGCTTGAAGACATGCTACGAGCATGTGTTATTGATTTCGGAAACAGTTGGGATCGACATCTACCGTTAGCAGAATTTTCCTACAACAACAGCTACCATTCAAGCATTGAGATGGCGCCGTTTGAAGCACTTTATGGTAGAAAGTGCATGTCTCCGATTTGTTGGAGTGAAGTGGGGGATAGACAGATTACGGGTCTGGAGATAATACAAGAAACTACCGAGAAGATCATCCAAATTCAATAACGGTTGAAAACCGCCCAAAGTCGACAAAAGAGCTACGCTGACATTAAAAGAAAAGATATAGAATTTGAAATTGGAGAGATGGTCATGCTTAAAGTTGCACCTTGGAAAGGCGTTGTTCGATTTGGTAAACGAGGGAAATTAAATCCAAGGTATATCGGACCATTCAAGATTATTGATCGTGTCGGAACAGTAGCTTACCGACTTGAGTTACCTCAGCAACTCGCGGCTGTACATAACACTTTCCACGTCTCGAATTTGAAGAAATGTTTTGCTAAAGAAGATCTCACTATTCTGTTAGATGAAATCCAAATCAACGAAAAACTTCAATTCATTGAAGAACCCGTCGAAATAATGGATCGTGAGGTTAAAAGACTTAAGCAAAACAAGATACCAATTGTTAAGGTTCGATGGAATGCTCGTAGAGGACCCGAGTTCACCTGGGAACGATAAGATCAGATGAATAAGAAATACCCACATTCATTTTCAGAAGATACGTCAACACCTCCAACTGCTTAAAATTTCGGGACGAAATTTATTTAACTGGTAGGTACTGTAGTGACCCGAACTTTTCCACGTTTATATATATATTAAATGAAATTGTTATTTACATGATTAAGTGTTTCCAACATGTTAAGCAATCAAACTTGTTAAGACTTGATTAATTGAAATAGGTCTCATATAGACAATTGACCACCCAAGTTGACCGGTGATTCACGAACGTTAAAATTTTTAAAAACTATATGATGACATATATATGGTTATATATATAGTTAACATGATATTATGATAAGTAAACATATCATTAAGTATATTAATAATGAACTACATATGTAAAAACAAGACTACTAACTTAATGATTTTGAAACGAGACATATATGTAACGATTATCATTGTAATGACATTTAATGTATATATATCATATTAAGAGATATTCGTACATCATAATATCATGATAATATAATAATTTAAAATCTCATTTGATATTATAAACATTGGGTTAACAACATTTAACAAGATCGTTAACCTAAAGGTTTCAAAACAACACTTACATGTAACGACTAACGATGACATAACGACTCAGTTAAAATGTATATACATGTAGTGTTTTAATATGTATTCATACACTTTTGAAAGACTTCAAGAAACTTATCAAAATACTTCTATTTAACAAAAATACTTACAATTACATCCTCGTTCAGTTTCATCAACAATTCTACTCGTATGCTCCCGTATTCGTACTCGTACAATACACAACTTTTAGATGTATGTACTATTGGTATATACACTCCAATGATCAGCTCTTAGCAGCCCATGTGAGTCACCTAACACATGTAGGAACCATCATTTGGCAACTAGCATGAAATATCTCATAAAATTACAAAAATATGAGTAATCATTCATGACTTATTTACATGAAAACAAAATTACATATCCTTTATATCTAATCCATACACCAACGACCAAAAACACCTACAAACACTTTAATTCTTCAATTTTATTTATCTAATTGATCTCTCTCAATTTCTATCTTCAAGTTCTAAGTGTTCTTCATAAATTCTACAAGTTCTAGTTGCATAAAATCAAGAATACTTCCAAGTTCGCTAGCTTACTTCCAATCTTGTAGAGTGATCATCAAACCTCAAGAAATATTTCTTATTTATAGTAAGATATCTTTCTAATATAAGGTAATACTCATATTCAAACTTTGATTCATTTTCTATAACTATAACAATCTTATTTCGAGTGAAAATCTTACTTGAACTGTTTTCGTGTCATGATTCTGATTCAAGAACTTTCAAGCCATCCAAGGATCCTTTGAAGCTAGATCCATTTTTCTCATTTCCAGTAGCTTTATCCAGAAAACTTGAGGTAGTAATGATGTTCATAACATCATTCGATTCATACATATAAAGCTATCTTATTTGAAGGTTTAAACTTGTAATCACTAGAACATAGTTTAGTTAATTCTAAACTTGTTCGCAAATAAAAGTTAATCCTACTAACTTGACTTTTAAAATCAACTAAACACATGTTCTATATCTATATGATATGCTAACTTAATGATTTAAACCTGGAAACACGAAAAACACCGTAAAACCGGATTTACGCCGTCGTAGTAACACCGCGGGTTGTTTTGGGTTAGTTAATTAAAAACTATGATAAACTTTGATTTAAAAATTGTTCTTCTGGGAAAATGATTTTTCTTATGAACATGAAACTATATCCAAAAATCATGGTTAAACTCAAAGTGGAAGTATGTTTTTCAAAATGGTCATCAAGACGTCGTTCTTTCGACTGAAATGACTACCTCTTACAAAAACGACTTGTAACTTATATTTCTGACTATAAACCTATACTTTTCTATTTAGATTCATAAAATAGAGTTCAATATGAAACCATAGCAATTTGATTTACTCAAAACGGATTTAAAACGAAGAAGTTATGGGTAAAACAAGATTGGATAATTTTTCTTGTTGTAGCTACGTGAAAATTGGTAACAAATCTATATTAATCATATCCTAGCTAACTTATATTGTATTATACATGTATTCTAATATATTATGTAATCTTGGGATACCATAGACACGTATGCAAATGTTTTGACATATCATATCAACCCATGTGTATATATTATTTGGAACAACCATAGACACTCTATATGCAGTAATGTAGGAGTTAGCTATACAGGGTTGAGGTTGATTCCAAAAATATATATACTTTGAGTTGTGATCTAGTCTGAGACGTGTATACACTGGGTCGTGGATTGATTCAAGATAATATATATCAAATTTTTTTTCTGTACATCTAACTTTGCACAACTAGTTGTAGGTTACTAACGAGGACACCTGACTTAATGAACTTAAAACATCAAAATGTATTAAAAAGTATTGTAAATATATTTTGAACATACTTTGATATATATGTATATATTTGTTATAGGTTCGTGAATCGACCAGTAGTCAAGTCTTACTTCCCGACGAAGTAAAAATCTGTGAAAGTGAGTTATAGTCCCACTTTTAAAATCTAATATTTTTGGGATGAGAATACATGCAGGTTATATAAATGATTTACAAAATAGACACAAGTACGTGAAACTACATTCTATGGTTGAATTATCGAAATCGAATATGCCCCTTTTTATTAAGTCTGGTAATCTAAGAATTAGGGAACAGACACCCTAATTGACGTGAACCCTAAAGATAGATCTATTGGGCCTAACAAACCCCATCCAAAGTACCGGATGCTTTTGTACTTCGAAATTTATATCATATCCGAAGGGTGTCCCGGAATGATGGGGATATTCTTATATATGCATCTTTTTAATGTCGGTTACCAGGTGTTCACCATATGAAGGATTTTTATCTCTATGTATGGGATGTATATTGAAATATGAAATCTTGTGGTCTATTATTACGATTTGATATATATAGGTTAAACCTATAACTCACCAACATTTTTGTTGACGTTTAAAGCATGTTTATTCTCAGGTGAATATTAAGAGCTTCCGCTGTTGCATACTAAAATAAGGACAAGATTTGGAGTCCATGTTTGTATGATATTATGTAAAAACTGCATTCAAGAAACATATGTCGATGTACTATATTTCTATTGTAAACCATTATGTAATGGTCATTTGTAAACAGTATATTTTAGATTATCATTATTTGATAATCTACGTAATGCTTTTGAAACCTTTATTGATAAAATAAAAGTTATGGTTGTTTTAAAAATGAATGCAGTCTTTGAAAAACGTCTCATATAGAGGCCAAAACCTCGCAACGAAATCAATTAATATGGAACGTTTATAATCAATATGAACGGGACATTTCATGTAGTGGGTCAAACTTGTATAAAACTTAATTAATGGCCTTCGTGCCTTTTGTAAACATTTAAGTTGATGTACATTTAAATGGAACTTGTGGAATGGTTTACATATTTAATTGGCGCGTAAATATGTATTATAAAAAAAATTATCGTATGGAATACGGGTTGAGTTGTATCAAGTGGTATCAGAGCATGGTCTAAGGGATTTAGGCGACTTGAGATAGGTGCCTAGACTTGGACTTTATTGTGTGAGCACTTTATACGGGACTTGTAGGACTTTGTGTCTAATCGGGAATTGTTAGTGCTTTGGTTTATGTGAACTAACCTTGTGCTAATTGATTTGTGTTGTGTTTAGCAAGCATCGAGCGAGATGGACGTTGTACTAGCAAGTTAATGCGACATGCTCACGTAACAATTATTAGCTACCATTGTTATGGGTGCAAATCGTGTCAAACAAGTAATGTATGACGATTGTCGAGCAAGATGGAGTAGTGTGGTGTACATGTATATACTTACATGTTATGTCTTTTTGTTCTTTATTTAATCTTTTCAGTTTTATAGAATGAAGACGAGAAACGGACACGATAATAATAATGGTGGTACGAGTGAGGATGTTGAACTCACGGCCAAGGTTGAGGCCATCTTTAAAAAGTTAAAGAAGGATTTTCTTGACGATGTCCGAAAGGTCTTCCAAGAGTCGGTCGATGGACAAGTGACCGAAATGATCAACGATCGAATGAAAGCCGCAATAGAGGAGGCTTTAGAGGCTAGAAACATTTATCCTCGAGGTGAAGGGGGTGAAGGTAATGGTGGGGGTGGAAGGCGGGACTTCCACTACAAAAATTTCAAGGATACTCAACCTCCGATGTTTAATGGGGTGATGGATCCATTGAAAAGCACTTGTTGGATTTTCGATATCGAGGGAGCTTTCCGTACCGTGGAATGTCCTCCCGCGAAGAAGACGAGATATGGGTCTAGCATGCTTTGTGAAGAAGGCAAGTTGTGGTGGGACGACAAAATCAATTTATATGGTGAAGAGCAATGCATGAGCTTGACATGGGAGGAGTTTAAGAAGGAATTCTTCCAAGAATACCGAACTTCTTCCGACCTTGATAGAATCCGGGACGAGTTGCATCATTTGCAAGAAGGTTCGATGGACTTGGTTACTCTCAAGTCTACCTTTTTGGCAAAGACTCGCTTTTGCCCGGAATATGTTGGTGACGATAACAAATTAATGAAAGATTTCTACCGTACTTTAAATGATGAGTTGAAGGGTAAGATTAGTCGGGGTATGGCTAAGTCTTTTGAGGAGTTGTTTGAGTTGGCTCGGGGTTTTGAGCCAGAGGTTCCAAGGAAAAGCGATTTCACTTTTTCTAAAAGAAAGTTTGAAGGTTCGAGTCATTCGAACTTTTCCAATAAAAAGAACAAGAAAGGCTCCGAAAGCATTAATAGTGTGAAGAAGGGTGCTTACGGGGGTTTCGGGCCCACATGTTATAATTGTAATCAAAGAGGACACATGGCCCATGATTGAACCAAGGCGTCGACCAAAATCACTTGTTTTAATTGCAACAAAGAAGGACACCGAAAGTCAGAGTGTCCCGATTTGAACAACGATAATGTTAAAAGGCTAGAGAAGGCGGCGGGTACGGCTCAAGGGCGAAACTATTTGATGACTAACGATGAAGCCAAGCAATCCAACGAAGTTGTCTCAGGTACTTTCTTGGTTAATTCCAATCCGGTAAGGATTCTTTTTGATAGCAGTGCAAATTTGTCGTTTGTGTCTCCAAAATTTGTGCCTAAACTTGATCAACCGTTAGCTAAGTTAAGTCGTCCGGTAGAAGTCAAAATAGCGGACGGCAAGACGGTGCTAGTGGTTGATGTGTGTAAGAATTGTGATGTCATTTTTGGTTCCGAAAACTTTAAAATTGATCTCATCCCGATGACTTTGGGCAACTTTGATATTGTTGTGGGCATGGATTGGCTCGATCATAATAGAGCCGATATTGCATGCCATGAGAACTTTATTCGTGTGAAGACCCCTAGTGGGGGAGAGTTAATTATTCACGGTGATAAACGAAGAAGACTTGTGCCGATATGTTCTTTTGCATGGGCACGTCATTTTCTTGTTAGTGGTGGCATGGCTTTTCTTGCCCATGTTATTGATACTCGTGATGAGCCACCACCTATTCGTGAAATTCCGGTGGTTAGTGAATTCGAAGACGTTTTTCTGGACGAGTTACCGGGTGTTCCGGCGGAAAGACAAGTTGAATTTCGCATTGAGTTGGTTCCGGGAGCTACTCCCATTGCTAAAACTCCTTATCATTTAGCACCGACGGAAATGCAAGAGTTGTTAAATCAAACCCAAGAGTTGCTCGAGAAGGGTTTTATTCGACCGAGTGCTTCACCATGGGGCGCTTCGGTTTTATTTGTGAAAAAGAAGGATGGTAGCATGCGAATGTGCATCGATTACCGGGAGTTGAATAAGGTGACGATCAAGAATCGTTATCCATTGCCTCGGATTGACGATTTGTTTGACCAACTCTAAGGTGCGATGTATTTCTCTAAGATCGACCTACGGTCCGGCTATCACCAAATGCGGGTCTGTGAGGGAGATATTGAGAAAACGGCTTTTCGAATGCGTTATGGGCATTTTGAGTTTGTAGTTATGCCTTTTGGTCTTACGAATGCACCGGCGGCATTCATGGATCTTATGAACCGAGTGTGCCAACCTATGTTGGACAAGTCGGTAATAGTGTTCATTGACGACATACTAGTCTACTCGAAAAGTATGAACGAACATGAAAGTCATTTGCGTGAAGTATTGAAGACGCTACGAAAGGAGAAGTTGTATGTAAAGTTCTCCAAATGTGAATTTTGGCTAAGGGAAGTTCAATTCCTTGGTCATATTGTGAACGAAAACGGTATTCAAGTAGATCCGGGGAAGATCGAGACGGTGAAGAGTTGGGGACGACTGACTACGCCTACGAAAATTCGAAGTTTTCTCGGATTGGCCGGTTATTATCGTCGGTTCATCCAAGACTTTTCTAAGATTGCTTCTCCATTGACGAAGTTGACGAGAAAGAATGCAAGGTTTAATTGGGAGAACGAGCAAGAAATTGCTTTTCAATTGTTAAAAGAGAAGTTGTGTCAAGCTCCGGTGTTAGTGTTACCGGAAGGAGTGGAAGACATGACTGTTTATTGTGATGCTTCGTTAAATGGACTCGGGTGTGCTCTAATGCAAAGAGGTAAAGTCATCGCTTATGCCTCTCGACAATTAAAGGAAAACGAGACGAGATATCCGACTCATGATCTTGAGTTGGCGGCGGTTGTGCATGCATTGAAAATTTGGCGCCATTACTTGTATGGCGTCAAGTGTACGATTTATTCGGATCACAAGAGTTTGAAACATCTTTTTGATCAAAGAGATTTGAATTATCGTCAACGTAGATGGATGGATGTGGTAAAAGATTATGATTTTGAAATACTTTATCATCCGGGCAAGGCGAATGTGGTCGCGGATGCATTAAGTCGAAAGAGTCACCACCCGGCGTTACGATTGGGATTGTTACATATGATTATTACTAACGATTTTCTTGAAAAACTTGGTGTGATTCAAATAGAGGCTTACATTCACAACAAGCATGCGGAACGAATAGTGGGGCAATCGGAGTTCATTACTATGGGTTCGCGTGGTTTGTTGTCTTTTCAATGAAGAGTGTGGGTGCCTAAGATGGGTGATTATTGACAAGTGCTACTTGATGAAGCACATAAGTCAAAGTATTCCATTCACCCGGGCGCGACGAAAATGTATCATGATTTAAGGAAAGATTATTGGTGGCCGGGCATGAAACGTGATGTTGTGAAGTATGTTGAGTAATGCGGCACGTGTTTGCAAGTTAAGGCCGAACACCAAAAGCCGTATGGTAAGTTACAACCGTTAGAAATCGCGAAATGGAAATGGGAGCACATTACCATGGATTTCATCAAAAAGTTACCTAAAACGGCGAGAACCCAGTTTGATTCGATTTGGGTTATAGTTGATCAACTGACAAAGAGTGCTTTGTTTCTTCCCATTAAGGAAGCGATATCGTCGGAGACCTTGGCTAAGTTGTTTATCAAGGAAGTCATCTCTCGACACGGTGTTCCTATATCTATTATTTCGGATCGAGATACTCGTTTTACATCTCGGTTTTGGGAAAGATTTCATGAAGATATGGGTACGCAATTGAAGTTGAGCACGGTGTATCATCCTCAAACGGACGGTCAAACCGAACGTACGAATCAAACTTTGGAGGATATGTTACGGGCTTGTATTATCAATTTTGGTTGTAGTTGGGACGAGCATTTGCCTTTGGTGGAATTCTCGTACAATAATAGTTATCATACTAGTATTGGGATTCCACCTTATGAGATGCTTTATGTGCGTAGTTGTCGAACCTCGATTTGTTGGGGTGAAGTGGGACAAAAGGAAATCGGGAGTACCGATTTGGTGTTAGAGACGAATAGCAAGATTGATGTGATTCGAGAGCATTTGAAAAAGGCTCAAGATAGGCAAAAGTCGTATGCCGACAAGCGTAGACGAACGATCGAATTTCAAGAAGGTGATATGGTGATGCTTAAGGTTTCGCCATGGAAAGGTATTATTCGGTTTCGAAAATGGGGAAAGTTAGCTCCTCGGTTTATTGGGTCATTTAAGGTTTTAGCTCGTGTTGGTGAAATTGCGTATCGTTTGGAATTACCCGAAGAGCTTGCGGGGATCCATGATACATTCCATGTTTTTCATCTCCGTAAGTGTCTTGCGGATGATTCTTCTTGGATGCCTTTAGACGAAATTGAGCTGAACAATAAGTTAGAGTATATTGAGGAGCCGATTGCTATACTTGATGAGAAGGTCAAAAGGTTGAGAAATAAAGAAGTGAGAACTTTTAAAGTTCAATGGCGTCGTAGTAAAGGTTCCGAATTTACTTCACAGCCCGAAGAATTCGTGTTGGTTTACCTACCCTCTTGTCATGCGGCTTGGATCGCGAGGACGCGCTCCGATTCAAGTGGGGGAGAGTTGTAACATCCCGTTTTCCTCGAATATGACTTAAGGTGCGTAATTAACCTCGTGTACATTTATTATTGCATCTATGATCGTTTATTTTAGTTTAATGTGTGAAAATATTGGAAAATGGTTTGATCAGGCCTTCTGTCACGTCTGAGTGAGTTTCATCGCGTCCTGGTGCTTCGCGATACACGACAAAGTGGGCTGGAATGCGACAGCTCCAGAACCCCAGTTCTGTCGAGGTTATCGCGTTCTGTTGTGGTTTATCGCGTTTGGGCATCGCGTTATGCGACAGGTTGTCGCGAAACGCGACAGATGTCGCTGTTTGACAAATTTGACCCAATTTAAATGGCAGCTTTGGGGATGTTTAAGTTTTTCACTTATGGACGGTTTTAGATCTAGAAAACTGATAAATGAGTTATCCTAACTCATTTAACACATCTTCACCTACACCACATTCAATTTTAGAGAGAGAGAGTTAGGGTTTAGTGAGAGAAAGCTCACTTGGAAAAGAAGGAGACCAAATCTCACCCGAACCCAAGTTTTAAAGTTATTCCCTACATCTCTAGTTACGTTGTGATTGTATTGGTAAGTCTTAACTCCATGTTTTAAGTTTTAATTGGGTAATGACTAGGGTTTTGGTTACTAGAGATTGTATGACCCATTTGAGGGTAAAATGGGTGAAGTTGGGTTATGTTGTTGTTATGAAACCCTAATAGCCACAATCTAGGGTCTTGGCCTTGTGATTTGAGGTTGTAAGTGTCAATTGGTGTTGTTGGTCACTAATGCACTTTAAAATTTATGAAAGAAGTGTTAATGGGTAGGTTTGACTTGATTGTGAGTTTAAGTAAAATAAAATGGGTCAAAAATGTACTAGTTGACCTAATTAGATGATATGGGTATGGATTACCCTAAGTTTTGTGTTAATTGAAGTTAATAGACTTTAATTCACTAGTCTTAGTGATTAAAGTCGAGTCTTGGCCAATTATGGACGGTTGTGAGTAGTTGAGTCATTTAATGCAAATTGGGTCATTAAATGCTCAAGTGGGAATATTGTGGTTAATCCCACTAGTTGTGAAATTGAATGTGCACTTAATGATTTAGGTACATTGCGTTGAAGCTCGGAAGTGCTAAATCATCATCCTTGTGACAAGGTGAGTGGAATAATTATGCGTTCATGTATATGGCGTGTTTATTTGTGAATGTTATGGTATGAACCACGTGCCGGTAGTGCCATAACATGTGTGGGATCGAGTGTGAACCACGAGCCGGTAGCACTATAAACTAAGATGTGAACCACGAGCCGGTAGCATCGAGTGTGAACCACGGGCTGGTAGCACTATAAACTAAGATGTGAACCACGAGCCGGTAGCATCGAGTGTGAACCACGAGCCGGTAGCACTATAAAAGAGTATGACTTAAGCGTATGGTGTGAACCACGAGTCGGTAGCACCATAGAGTTATTGGTTAACCATATTGAGATTGTTGTTTTTGTTTAGCATATTATATATATACTGAGTTGAGTATATGCTAATGAAGTGGTGTGATAATGTACGACTTGTTAGCGTTACGGGTATGTTGACATGCTATTTGAGTTACAAGTTCGTATGAGGTATTTGGTATTGTGATTGCAAATGGATAGGTTATATATATGTATGTATAATTGTTGCACTCACTAAGCATTGCTTACCCTCTCGTTGTTTATCAATTTATAGGTTCCAGCTTGGACAAGGGTAAGGGCATACATTTGGACTAGTGGTCTCCCGCTTATGTTGTCGGGGGTGCTTTTGGCCTAGCTTTTGAAGTTTAGCCTAACGTTTTGGGTAGTTTAGCCCCAAACCGTGCTCGAGTGTTGTTTGGATTATAAACTATCATTGTAGTGGGTCAAACTTGTATAAAACTTAATTAATGGCCTTCGTGCCTTTTGTAAACATTTAAGTTGATGTACGTTTAAATGGAACTTGTGGAATGGTTTACATATTTAATTGGCGCGTAAATATGTATTATAAAAAAAAAATTTATCGTATGGAATACGGGTTGGGTTGTTTCATATATCCATATATATGACATCATATAGTTTTACAAGTTTTAACGTTCATGAATCACCGGTCAACTTGGGTGGTCAATTGTCTATATGAAACCTATTTCAATTAATCAAGTCTTAACAAGTTTAATTGCTTAACATGTTGGAAACCCTTAATCATGTAAATAACAATTTCATTTAATATATATAAACATGGAAAACTTCGGGTCACTACAGATTGCACCGTCTAAACTGTAACGTGTCTAATGAATTAGCCACAGACCTTATCCTCAAGTCTTTGTCAAAAAGGTTTGACACATTCGTGTTGAATTACAACATGAATGGTTGGGATAAGAGCATTGGCAAATTGCATGCCATGCTTAGGACGGCCGAATCAAGCATGGGTAAAAGGGCTTCACCCGTGCTTATGATCAATGAAGGCGGGTCTAAGAATAATTCCGCTTTTAAACCAAAGGTGGCCAAGAAGAAAGGACCCGCCTACCATGGCAAGGGCAAGGGAAAGGGGAAGATAGTTACCCCAACAAACAAAAACAAGAAGCAAAAGGTTGCCAGTTGAAATGTCCCGTTCATATTGATTATAAACTTTCATATTAATTGATTTCATTGCGAGGTTTTGACCTCTATATGAGACGTTTTTCAAAGACTGCATTCGATTTTTAAAAACAAACCATAACCTTTATTTTATCGATAAAGGTTTAAAAACATTTCGAAGATTATCAAATAATGATAATCTAAAATATAGCGTTCTCACACGACCATTACATAATGGTTTACAATAATATTACACAACAACTTAAGTCTTCGAATGCAGTTTTTAAACAATATTATACAAGCATGCAGACTCCAATCATGTCTTTATTTAGCATGCAACAGCGGAAGCTCTTAATAATCACCTGAGAATAAACATGCTTAAAATGTCAACAAAAATGTTGGTGAGTTATAGGTTTAACCTATATATTTATCAAATCGTAATAATAGACCACAAGATTTCATTTATTCAATAATCTTACACTCGTAAGTGTATAAAAATCATTCATATGATGAACACCTGGTAACCGACATTAACTTTAATGCATTTAGAATATTCCCTGCATACTCGCAAGTATGTCATAAATTGGAAATCGCAATCACCATATAAATCGAAGTACTAAAGCCATTCATAACTTGAATGAGGGTTGTTAGGCCCAATACATCTATCTTTAGGATTCGCGTCAATTAGGGGCCATTTCCCTAATTCTTAGGCTACCAGACTTGAAGGGGCAATATTCGGTTTAATAATCCAACCATAGAATGTAGTTTCACGTACTTGTATCTATTTTGTAAAACATTTATAAAGCTGCATGTATTCTCATCCCAAAAATATTAGATTTTATAAGTGGGACTATAACTCACTTTCACATATTTTTACTTCGTCAGAAATTTAAGACTTGGCCACGGATCGATTCACGAACCTATAACAAATATGTACATATATATCAAAGTATTATCAAAATACATTCACAACATTTTTATTACGTTTTAACAATTTAAGTTTATTAAGTCAGCAGTCCTCGTTAGTAACCTACAACTAGTTGTCCACATTTAGATGTACAGAAATAAATCAATTTATATACTATCTTGAATCAATCTACGGCCCAGTGTCTACAAATCTCAGACTCGATCATAACTCAAAGTATATATATTATTTTGGAATCAACCTCAACCCTGTATAGTTAACTCAAACATTACTACATATAGAGTGTCTATGGTTGTTCTAAATAATATATATAGATGGGTCGATATGATATGTCAAAATATTGTATACGTGTCTATGGTATCATAAGATTACATAATATATGTTAGGATACATGTATAATACAATATAAGTTGGTTAAATTATGATTTGTATAGATTTGTTACAAATTTCACGTAGCTACAACAAGCAAAATTATCCAATCTTGTTTTACCCATAACTTTTTCGTTTTAAATCCGTTTTTAGTGATTCAAGTTGCTATGGTTTCATATTGAACTTAAGTTTATGAATCTAAACAGAAAAAGTATAAGTTTATAGTTGGAAATACATATTACAAGTCATTTTTGTAAAGGTAGTCATTTCAGTCAAAAGAACGACGTCTAGATGACCATTTTGGAAAACATACTTCCACTTTGAGTTTAACCATGATTTTTGGATATAATTTTATGTTCATAAGAAAAATCATTTTCCCATAAGAATAGCTTTTAAATCAAAGTTTATCATAGTATTTAATTATACAAACCAAAACAGCCCCCGGTTTTAGTACGACCGCGTATATCCGGTTTTACGGTGTTCTTCGTGTTTCCAGGTTTTAAATCATTAAGTTAGCATATCATATAGATATAGGACATGTGTTTAGTTGATTTTAAAAGTTAAGTTAGAAGAATTAACTTTATTTTCAAACAAGTTTAGAATATACTAAAACTATGTTCTAGTGATTACAAGTTTAAATCTTCGAATAAGATAGTTATATATATATGAATCGAATGATGTTATGAACATCATTACTACCTCAAGTTTAGTAGGTAAACCTACTGGAAGTGATAAGAAATGATCTAGCTTCAAAGGATCTTGGATGGCTTGAAAGTTCTTGAAGTAGGATCATGACACAAAAACAAGTTCAAGTAAGATTTTTACTCGAATTAAGATAGTTTATAGTTATAGAAATCGAATAAAAGTTTTAATATGAATATTACCTTGAATAAGAAAGATAACCTAATATAAATAACAAAGGTTTCTTGAACTTAGATGATTACTTGGAATGGATTAGAAAGCTTGGAAGTAATCTAGCAAGTTTGAAAGATTTATTGAAGTGTTCTTGAATGGTTGTTTTTATGATGATTAAAGCTTGTAATTGAAGATAAAAGATGGTGAAAATTCTTGGAGATGATCAAGTATGATGTTAGGAGTATTTTTAGAGAGAATTTGGAGTGTAAGTATGAGAAAATGGAATGGAAAAATGAGGTGAAATCATAAAAACGTTTTTACTCATTATAAAGAAAGAAAAGATTCTTAAGTTTGTTTTCTTGCTAAATAATTCATGCTAGTTGACAAATGGTTGGTTCCACATATTCCTTAATCATTTAAGGCTGCTAAGGAGCAGATTTTTATGTGTATATACCAATAGTGTGTACATCTAGGAGTTGGGTATTTTACGAGTACGAATACAGTTGCATATGAGTAGAATTGTTGATAAAAATGAATGAGGATGTAATTGTAAGCATTTTTGTTAAGTAGAAGTACTTTGATATGTGTCTTGAAGTCTTTCGAAAGTGTACTAATACATCTAAATACACTACATGTATATACATTTTAACTGAGTCGTTAAGTCATCGTTAGTCGTTACATGTAAGTGTTGTTTTGAAACCTTTAAGTTAACGATCTTGTTAAATGTAATTAATTCATTGTTATTATACTTAAATGAGATGTTAAATTGTTATGTTAACATGATAACATGGTGTATACATCATATATGTATGTTAAAATACTATTACAACGATAATTGTTACATATATATATTGTTTCGAAATCCTTAAGTTAGTAGTCTCATCTTACTTGTATAGTTCATTCTTAATACACTCAATGATATACTTAATTATTATTTTATCATGTTAAATATAGTATATCAATATCTTAATACAGTACATATGTATTTAGTAACACGTTGTTATAACGATAATCGTTATGTATATCGTTTCGAGCTTCATAATTCAATATTCTCATTTTTTTATGTATATCACATATTGTTAATATACTTAGTGAGATACTTACTTATCATAATCTCATGCTAACCATATATATGTCCATATATATATCATCATGTCGTTTTTACAAGTTTTAATGTTCGTGAATCATCGGACAAACTGGGTGGTCAAATGTTAACACAAAATCCGTTTCAATTAATCAAGTCTTAACAAGTTTGATTGCTTAATATGTTGGAAACATTTAATCATGTAAATATCAATTTCATTTAATATATATAAACATGGAAAAGTTCTGTTCACTGCAGTACCTACCCGTTAAATAAATTTCGTCCCGAAATTTTAAGAAGTTGAAGGTGTTGACGCATCTTCTGGAAATAAGTGTAGGTATTTCAACTTCATCTGATCTTCAAGCTCTCAGGTGAACTCGGGTCCTCTGCGAGCATTCCATCGAACCCTAACGATTGGTATTTTATTTTGCTTAAGTCTTTTAACCTCACGATCCATTATTTCGATGGGTTCTTCAATGAATTGAAGTTTTTCATTGATTTGGATTTCGTTTAACAGAAGAGTGAGATCTTCTTTAGCAAAACATTTCTTCAGATTCGAGACATGAAAAGTATTATGTACCCCGGCGAGTTGTTGAGGTAAGTCAAGTCGGTAAGCTACTGGTCCGACACGATCTATAATCTTGAATGGCCCAATGTACCATGACCATCTCTCCAATCTTAAATTCTATATCTTTTCTCTTAATGTTCGCGTAGCTCTTTTGCCGACTTTGGGCTGTTTTCAACCGTTGTTGAATTTGAATAATTTTCTCTGTAGTTTCTTGGAGAATTTCTGGACCTGTAATCTGTCTATCCCCCACTTCACTCCAACAAATCAGAGACCTGCACTTTCTACCATAAAGTGCCTCAAACGGCGCCATTTCAATACTCGAATGGTAACTGTTGTTGTAGGAAAATTCTGCTAACGGTAGATGTCGATCCCAACTGTTGTAGCATATCTTCAAGGGTCTGTATCATCCTTTCACTTTGCCCACCAGTTTGTGGGTGATAGGCAGTACTCATGTCTAGGCGAGTCCCCAATGCTTGTTGCAACGTCTGCCAGAATCTTGAAACAAATCTGCCATCCCTATCAGAGATAATAGAGACTGGTATTCCATGTCTGGAGATGACTTCCTTCAAGTATAAACGTGCCAACTTCTACATTCTATCATCTTCTCTCATTGACAAAAAGTGTGCTAATTTGGTGAGACGATCTACTATTACCCAAATAGTATTATAACCACTTGCAGTCCTTGGCAATTTAGTAATGAAATCCATGGTAATGTTTTCCCATTTCCATTCCAGGATTTCAGGTTGTTGAAGTAGACCTGATGGTTTCTGATGTTTAGCTTTGACCTTAGAACACGTCAAACATTCTCCTACATATTTAGCAATATCGGCTTCCATACCCGGCAACCAAAAGTGTTTCTTGATGTCTTTGTACATCTTCCCCGCTCCGGAATGTATTGAATATCTGGTTTTATGTGCTTCCTTAAGTACCATTTCTCTCACATCTCCAAACTTTGGTACCCAAATTCTTTCATCCCTATATCGGGTTCCATCTTCCCGAACATTAAGATGTTTCTCCGATCCTTTGGGTATTTCATTCTTCAAATTTCCCTCTTTTAAAACTCCCTATTGCGCCTCCTTTATTTGAGTAGTAAGGTTAGTACGAATAATTATATTCATAACTTTTACCCGCATTGGTTCTCCGTCCTTTCTACTCAAAGTGTCGGCTACCACATTCGCCTTCCTCGGGTGGTAACGAATCTCAAAATCGTAATCATTCAACAACTCAATCCACCTACGCTGGCTCATGTTCAGTTGTTTCTAATCAAATATATGTTGGAGACTCTTGTGGTAGGTATATATAATACTTTTGACGCCATATAAGTAGTGCCTCCAAGTCTTTAATGCAAAAACAACAGCACCCAATTCCAAATCATGAGTCGAATAATTTTGCTCGTGAATCTTCAATTGTCTGGACGCATAGGCAATCACCTTCGTTCGTTGCATCAATACACAACTGTGGCCTTGCTTTGAGGCGTCACAATATAACACAAAATCATCATTCCCTTCAGGCAATGACAATATAGGTGCCGTAGTTAACTTTTTCTTCAACAACTGAAACGTTTTCTCTTGTTCATCCTTCCATTTAAATTTCTTCCCTTTATGCGTTAATGCAGTCAAGGGTTTTGCTATTTTGGAAAAATCTTGGATAAATCTTCTGTAGTAACCAATCAATCCTAAAAATTGGCGTACCTGCGTAGGAGTTTTCGGTGTTTCCCACTTCTCAACGGTTTTAATCTTTGCCGGATCAACTTGAATACCTTCTTTGCTCACTATATGACCGAGGAATTGAACTTCTTTCAACCAAAATGCACACTTTGAAAATTTAGCGTACAATTTTTCCTTCCTCAACAATTCTAGCACTTTTCTCAAATGTTCTTCGTGCTCATGATCATTCTTCGAGTAAATAAGTATGTCATCAATGAAAACAATGACAAACTTGTCAAGATATGATCCACACACTCGGTTCATGAGGTCCATGAACATAGCTGGTGCATTAGTCAATCCAAATGGCATAACCATAAACTCATAATGATTGTAACGAGTTCTAAAAGCAGTCTTCGGAATATCATCCTCTTTCACCCGCATTTGATGATACCCGGAACGTAAATCAATCTTCGAATAAACTGACGAGCCTTGTAGTTTATCAAATAAGTCGTCGATTCGTGGTAGTGGGTAATGGTTCTTGATGGTGACTTTGTTCAACTCTCGGTACTCGATACACAACCTGAATGTACCATCTTTCTTTTTGACAAACAAAACAGGAGCACCCCACGGTGATGTGCTTGGTCGAATGAAACAACGCTCTAAAAGTTCTTGTAATTGAATCTGGAGTTCCTTCAGTTCGCTGGATGTGAGTCTGTATTGAGCACGAGCTATTAATGCAGTTCCCGGTACAAGATCTATTTGAAATTCAACGGATCGGTGTGGAGGTAAACATCATTGATGTTCTTTTTTCGGTTTGTACTTTCTCGACATGTGCTAGAACAGCATAGCAACCTTTTCTTATTAGTTTTTGTGCCTTCAAATTACTAATAAGATTTAGCTTCGCATTGCTCTTTTCTCCGTACACCATTAAGGGCTTTCCTTTTTCGCATAATGCGAATCGCATTTTTGTAACAAACGATTTCTGCTTTCACCTCTTTCAACCAGTCAATGCCAATTATCACATCAAAACTCCATAACTCTACTGGTATCAGATCAATCTTAAATGTTTCACTAACCAGTTTAATTTCTCGATTCTGACATATATTATCTGTTGTAATTACTTTACCGTATGCTAATTCGATTAAAAATTTATTATCCAAAGGCGTCAATGGACAATTTAATTTAGCACAAAAATCTTTACTCATATAGCTTCTATCCACATCCAAATCAAATGAAACATAAGCAGATTTATTGTCAATAAGAAACGTACCCGTAACAAGCTCCAGGTCTTCTTGCGCTTCTGCCATATTAATATTGAAAACTCTTCCGCGGACCTGTCCATTAGTAGGCATTCATTTCTGATATGAGCCGGCTTCCCACATCCATAAAAAATAATGGCGGTATTATTTGTTCCGACATTATTTGTTCCTTTATTCTTGTTAGCCTTTGGTCCATAAACTTCACACTTCATCGTACCATGACCCTTTCTATTACACTTAGTACACGATGTCGTACAAACCCAGTCGGATGGTATCCTTCACACTTCTGGCATGGTTTCTGCCTCTGGTTGTTATTGTTGTTGTTGCGGTTGTTGTTATTGTTGGAACGATTGTTGTAGTTGTTGTTGGGATTGTTATTGTTGTTGCGGTTAAAGTTACGGTTATGGTGGTAGTTATTGCATTTATAATTGTGATTATTGTTGTTGTTGTTGTTGTTGTTGTATTGGTGTCTCTTGTCACTGCTTTCTTCCCACTTCCTTTTGACTTGTTTCGTGTTGGCTTCATCGGTCGCCTGCTCTTTAATTCTTCCCTCAATCTGATTTATGAGTTTATGAGCCATTCGACTTGTCTTTTGTATGGAGGCGGGTTCGTGTGAACTCACATCTTCTTGAATTCTTTCTGGTAACCCTTTTACAAATGTGTCGATCTTCTCTTCTTCATCTTCAACGCTCCCGGACACATTAGGCACAACTCTGTGAATTGTCGTTCGTACGTGGTAATATGAAACCCTTGTGTTCGTAACCTCTTAGCTCTACCTTGAGCTTATTGACCTCGTTTCTGGGACGGTACTGCTCGTTCATTAGGTGTTTGAATGCTAACCACGGTAGTGCGTAAACAGCATCTTGTCCCACCTGCTCGAGATAGGTGTTCCACCATGTTAACGCAGTACCTGTGAAGGTATGCGTAGCGTACTTGACTTTGTCTTCTTTAGTGCACTTACTTATGGCAAACACCGATTCTACCTTCTCGGTCCACCATTTCAATCCGATTGATCCTTCAGTTCCACCGAATTCTAGAGGTTTACAGGCAGTGAATTCTTTGTAGGAGCATCCTACACGATTTCTTGTGGAATTAGTTCCACTGCTAGATCTAGAGTTATTGTTGTTATTTTGCCTTGCAGCGTGCACTGTGGCTATGTTCGCAGCAAGAAAGGTACGGAATTCTTCTTCACTCATATTCATGGTGTGTCGAGTAGTCGGTGCCATTTCCTTCAAAAATAGCCAAAAGAAATGAGTTAATCATATAGAATATTAAGAGTAGTCAATATTATTTCGTAGCATAATATGAACTTATTTATAAAAGCTTTTTCTTCATATTAGCGTTTTATAAGTTTTAATTTGTGTAGTACCTACCCATTAAGTTCATACTTAGTAGCTAACATACAATTCAACTACTACAATTCTATATGAAAAACTTATTACAATAAATTTCACGTTCAAACTTTTATACAATATTTTACATATTTACAAAACTGCTATTTTACATATAGCATAAAATATAGCACACAATAACTTTGATACAAAGTAGTTTCGAAGACAATCCTAGTTAATACGCAAGTCGTTCAACAAAGACAATAAAGACACGTAATTCATAAGTCCAGAAATAAGTCATGCATTCTGGTTGTACTAATATTATTTCCTATCCTTGGTTATGTGGCAGATAACCATTGTGACCGTTAGCTAGGCAGCTTGTTGTAACATCATCAAAAGGATGAGGGTTTCGTAATGCCCAACAGCCCCGTAACAATCTAAAAACCTTGTTTCTCCCCCAACTACTGAATCCATCACTTGTGGGAAGGTTTTATTTTAAAGTTGTAAGCCGATGTTCTTTTTCTCACTTTGGTGAGAAGCGAACATCACTAACACGTAAGCATAACATGCTTCTTTATGTTGCATATTAGAAGCTCTTTCTAAAGCACGAAGTCCTATGTTGGGATATGTTGAGTCAAAATAGGTTCTTAACCCGTAGCGTAAAATTGCACTTGGGTTCCCCGCATTTAACGCTTTAAAGAAAACACGGCGTAACTTAAGGTCTCCCCAATGTGATATACCCCATCTTTCAAAAGAAAGCCTTTTATAAACTAAGGCATGCCTGGAATGTTCTTCAAATGTTCTACAAACTAATTTTTCCGTAAATAATTGTGCCGACGAATTCTGACTGACTCTAGACAAGATTTCATCAATCATGTCCCCGGGTAGGTCTTCTAAAATTTTTGGTTGTCTATCCTTAACATCCATTTTGTGTTTTTATACTGCAAAAATAGACGAGGGTCAGATTCATAAAAGATACATAACAAACAATACAAGCAATTTTAAAATATATCATAAAAGCACAAGCACACTATATTACATATATTATATCGCATGATTACAACTCTTTAATCGGACTCACTTGTTTCTTCTTCTTCGGACTTGGTTTGTTTCGCTAATTTCCTAGGGATATATGGTGATCCCCTAATACGAGCTGTTCTTTTCACAAATTGTCTAGAAAAACCTAGTAGCTTAGATGTTCCTAGGTTATAGCTAAAATTTAAGAAATAAGGGTGTTGACGGTATTTCCCATCGGAATATTTCATGTTAACATAGAGTTCATCGGGGTTGGAATTAGGTTTCTCTATTTTGATGCCTTTTCCCTTATTATTTTCTTTTTTCTTTTCAAATTGGGTCGGGGTAATTTCTATAACATCATCGGAATCCTCGTCGGGATCCGATTCATCAGAAAATTGGTAATTTTCCCAATATTTTGCTTCCTCGGCGGAAACACCATTGACCATTTTTAACTTTGGTCCATTGGTTAAGGATTTTATTTTATTAATCAGTTTTTCTGGGGTTCCTAATATTTCCTCCTCCGGAACCTCTTCTTCCGGTTCCTCTTCGGGAATTTGTGAATCTTCTCAAAATATATTCGACTCTTCATTATTATTAGGTGAGTCGATGGGATTTGTACTAGAGGTAGACATCTATCACACATTATCAAACACGTTAATAGATTAATATAGCACATAATATTTACATGTTAACAATATGTAGTTTCCAACAAAAAGTGTTAAGCAATCGTTTTTAAAGAAAAACATGGTCGAAGTCCAGACTCACTAATGCATCCTAACAAACTCGATAAGACACACTAATGCAATTTCTGGTTCTCTAAGACCAATGCTCGGATACCAACTGAAATGTCCCGTTCATATTGATTATAAACGTTTCATATTAATTGATTTCGTTGCTAGGTTTTGACGTCTATATGAGACGTTTTTCAAAGACTGCATTCGATTTTTAAAAATAAACCATAACCTTAATTTTATCGATAAAGGTTTAAAAATATTACAAAGATTATCAAATAATGATAATCTAAAATATAGCGTTCTCACACGACCATTACATAGTGGTTTACAATAATATTACACAACAACTTAAGTCTTCGAATGCAGTTTTTAAACAATATTATACAAGCATGCAGACTCCAATCCTGTCTTTATTTAGCATGCAACAGTGGAAGCTCTTAAAAATCACCTGATAATAAACATACTTAAAACATCAACAAAAATGTTGGTGAGTTATAGGTTTAACCTATATATTTATCAAATCGTAATAATAGACCACAAGATTTCATTTATTCAATAATCTTACACTCGCAAGTGTATAAAAATCATTCATATGATGAACACCTGGTAACCGACATTAACTTTAATGCATATAGAATATTCCCCGCATACTCGTAAGTATGTCATAAATTGGCAATCACAATCACCATACAAATCGAAGTACTAAAGCCATTCATAACTTGAATGGGGGTTGTTAGGCCTAATAGATTTATCTTTAGGATTCGCGTCAATTAGGGGCCATTTCCCTAATTCTTAGGCTACCAGAATTGAAGGGGCAATATTCGGTTTAATAATCCAACCATAGAATGTAGTTTCGCGTACTTGTGTCTATTTAGTAAAACATTTATAAAGCTGCATGTATTCTCATCCCAAAAATATTAGATTTTAAAAGTGGGACTATAACTCACTTTCACAGATTTTTACTTAGTCAGAAATTTAAGACTTGGCCACGGATTGATTCACGAACCTATAAAAAATATGTACATATATATCAAAGTATGACTAAAATACATTCACAACATTTTTATTATGTTTTAACGATTTAAGTTTACTAAGTCAGCAGTCCTCGTTAGTAACCTACAACTAGTTGTCCACAGTTAGATGTACAGAAATAAATCAATATATATATTATCTCGAATCAATCCACGACCCAGTGTCTACAAGTCTCAGACTCGATCACAACTCAAAGTATATATATTATTTTGGAATCAACCTCAACCCTGTATAGCTAACTCAAACATTACTGCATATAGAGTGTCTATGGTTGTTCCAAATAATATATATAGATGGGTCGATATGATATGTCAAAACATTGTATACGTGTCCATGGTATCCCAAGATTACATAATATATGTTAGGATACATGTATAATACAATATAAGTTGGTTAAGTTATGATTTGTATAGATTTGTTACAAATTTCACGTAGCTACAACAAGCAAAATTATCCAATCTTATTTTACCCATAACTTCTTCGTTTTAAATCCGTTTTGAGTGATTCAAGTTGCTATGGTTTTATATTGAACTTAAGTTTATGAATATAAACAGAAAAAGTATAATTTTATTGTCAGAAATATAGATTACAAGTCATTTTTGTAAAGGTAGTCATTTCATTCGAAAGAACGACGTCTAGATGACCATTTTGGAAAACATACTTCCACTTTGAGTTTAACCATGATTTTTGGATATAGTTTAATGTTCATAAGAAAAATCATTTTCCCATAAGAATAGCTTTTAAATCAAATTTTATCATAGTTTTCAATTATCCAAACCAAAACAGCCCCCGATTTTACTACGACGACGTATATCCGGGTTACGGTGTTCTTTGTGTTTCCAGGTTTTAAATCATTAAGTTAGCATATCATATAGATATAGAAAGAACATGTGTTTAGTTGATTTTAAAAGTTAAGTTAGAAGGATTAACTTTGTTTGCGAACAAGTTTAGAATATACTAAACTATGTTCTAGTGATTACAAGTTTAAATCTTCGAATAAGATAGTTATATATATATATATATATATATATATATATATATATATATATATATATATATATATATATATATATATGAATCGAATGATGTTATGAACATCATTACTACCTCAAGTTTAGTAGGTAAACCTACTGGAAGTTACAAGAAATGATCTAGCTTTAAAGGATCTTGGATGGCTTGAAAGTTCTTGAAGTAGGATCATGACACAAAAACAAGTTCAAGTAAGATTTTTACTCGAATTGAGATAGTTTATAGTTATAGAAATCGAATCAAAGTTTGAATATGAATATTACCTTGAATAAGAAAGATAATCTACTGTAAATAACAAAGGTTTCTTGATCTTAGATGATTACTTGGAATGGATTAGAAAGCTTGGAAGTAATCTAGCAAGTTTGAAAGATTTATTGAAGTGTTCTTGAATGGTTGTTTTTATGATGATTAAAGCTTGTAATTGAAGATAAAATATGGTGAAAATGCTTGGAGATAATCAAGTATGAAGTTAGGAGTATTTTGAGAGAGAATTTGGAGTGTAAGTATGAGAAAATAGAATGGAAAAATGAGGTGAAATCATAAAAACATTTTTACTCATTATAAAGAAAGAAAAAATTCTTAAGTTTGTTTTCTTTCTAAATAATTCATGCTAGTTGACAAATGGTTGGTTCCACATGTTCCTTAATCATTTAAGGCTGCTATGGAGAAGATTTTTATGTGTATATACCAATAATGTGTACATCTAGGAGCTGGGTATTGTACGAGTACGAATACAGTTGCATATGAGTAGAATTGTTGATGAAAATGAATGAGGATGTAATTCTAAGCATTTTTGTTAAGTAGAAGTACTTTGATATGTGTCTTGAAGTCTTTCAAAAGTGTACTAATACATCTAAATACACTACATGTATATAGATTTTAACTGAGTCGTTAAGTCATCGTTAGTCGTTACATGTAAGTGTTGTTTTGAAACCTTTAAGTTAACGATCTTGTTAAATGTAATTAATTCATTGTTATTATACTTAAATTAGATGTTAAATTGTTATGTTAACATGATAACAAGGTGTATGAATATATCTTAACATCATATATATATATATATATATATATGTTAAAATACTATTACAACGATAATCGTTACATATATATATTGTTTCGCAATCCTTAAGTTAGTAGTCTCATCTTACTTGTATAGTTCATTGTTAATACACTCAATGATATAATTAATTATCATTTTATCATGTTAAATATAGTATATTAATATCTTAATACAATACATATGTATTTAGTAAGATGTTGTTATAACGATAATCGTTATGTATATCGTTTCGAGCTTCATAATTCAATATTCTCATTTTTTATGTATATCACACATTGTTAATATACTTAGTGATATACTTACTTATCATAATCTCATGTTAACCATATATATGTCCATAAATATATTATCATGTCATTTTTACAAGTTTTAATGTTCGTGAATTGTCGGACAAACTGGGTGGTCAAATGTTAACAAAAAATCCATTTCAATTAATCAAGTCTTAACAAGTTTGATTGCTTAACATGTTGGAAACATTTAATCATGTAAATATCAATTTCATTTAATATATATAAACATGGAAAAGTTCGGGTCACTACACCTGTCAAGAAAACCCCAAGGAAGATCCGTGCTTTGGTTGCGGTGAGATGGGTCACTGGAAACGTATCTGCCCGATCTACCTAAAGGAGTTGAAAGAAAAGAGGGATGCAGGGAAAACCTCAGGTAATGTATATATGGTATACGTTGAGCTTAGTATTACTTCTTCTAATACATGGGTATTAGATACAGGATGTGGAACTCATATTTGCAATTCTTTGTAGGGGTTCAAAAGAAGTAAACAAGATGCGGGAATAACAAGTCTCTTCATGGGAAATGGTGCAAAGGTGCACGTAGAAGCTCAAGGAGACTTTGTTTTAAAGCTACAAACTGGTTTGGAGCTTGTTTTAAAAAATGTTTTGTATGCTCCTGCTTTGACTCGAAACATTATTTCTATTTCCCGTTTAAGACAATGTGGTTTTGATTTTAATTTTATTAATGATGATATCCATGTTTCTTTAGATAATGTGTTCTATTTCAAGGCTTCGCCTTTGAATGGTATTTATGTATTGGTACATGATGACACATCATACAATAGCTCAATATTCCATGCAAACACCAAGAAACTCAAAAGGGATTTGAGTGATTCCTACTTATGGCAGTGTCGCCTTGGTTACATAAACAAGAACCGAATGCATACACTTCAAAAGAATGGTCTTTTGAAATCAAGTGAGCTAGACTCATTTGATGTATGTGAATCTTGTTTACAAGGCAAAATGACTAAAGCACCTTTCAAAGGGACCTATGAAAGGGCTAAGGACTTATTGGGATTAATACATTCGGATGTATGTGGACCCTTTAAGCCCATGACTAGGAATGGTGAAAGATACTTCGTTACTTTCATTGATGACTTCAGTCATTTCGAATATGTCTATTTATTAAGGCACAAGGACGAAACTTTTGAAGCATTCAAATAATATCAAAATGAACTAAAAAATCAACTCCACAAGACAATCAAGGTACTTCGTACCGATAGAGGAGGTGAATACCTAAGCGATGCTTTCCAAGATCATCTTAAAAGTTGTGGGATTATCTCACAACTCACTCCACTTGGGATACCCCAGCTTAATGGAGTGTCCGAAAGGAGGAACCGAACCCTAATGGATATGGTTTGATCTATGATGGCAAGAAGCTCGTTACCTCTATCATTTTGGGGTTATTGTATGTGCTCCGCAGCTCGTATTCTAAATATGGACCCAACCAAGAAAGTGGAACGAACTCCTCAAGAGATGTGGTTCGGAAAACCTCCATCTCTATAATACTTAAAGGTATGGGGATGTGAAGCTTACCCTAAGCATTACATCCCTAATAAGTTGAATGCTCGATCCACGAAGTATATCTTCATAGTATATCCGAAGGATGATATGGGATACTATTTCTATGATCCATCCGAGCAAAATGTATTTGTTGCTCGGAAGGCAGAATTCCTTGAAACTAAGTTCCTAATGGAAGGTAATAATGAAAGGAAGATAGATCTTGAAGAGGTTCATGATCAAGTAGATGATACAAAATTGGTTAACATTAGCACTCAACATGAAAATGTTGGGAATGATCACATAGGTGATCAAAGTATACAAAATGTTCGTAGATCTGGTAGGATCAGTAATCCTCCTGAGAGATATGGGTTTCTCATAGACGGTTGCTATACGGTTGATTTGGATGAACCAACCAACTACCAAGATGCTTTATCACAGATTGATAAAGACAAATGGCATGAAGCAATGAAAGCTGAGATGAAATCCATGTATGACAACCAAGTTTGGGAACTGGTTGTGCAACCTACTAGCTCCAGGTTAGTTGATTGTAAATGGCTTTTCAAGAAGAAATCCAGCATACATGGAAACATGGATACATATAAAGCTAGACTTGTAGCAAAAGTTTCACTCAAACTCAAGGGGTTGATTATGATGAAACATTTTCACCTGTGGCAATGCTAAAGTCTATTAGGATATTATTTGACATCGCTGCTCATTACGATTATGAGATATGGCAAATGGATGTCAAGACCGCTTTGCTAAATGGATATATTAAAGAAGATGTCTATATGATTCAGCCTGAAGGTTTTGTTGATCCGAAATATCCTAACAAAGTATGTAAGTTAAAGAAGTCAATCTACAGATTGAAACAAGCATCTAGAATGTGAAATCATCGTTTTAATGAGGAGGCCAAGAAATTTGGCTTCATTAAAAATGGTGACGAAGCTTGTGTATACAAGAAAGCTAGTAGGAGCACTATCATGTTCCTTGTACTCTATGTGGATGATATATTATTATTTAGAAATGATATTTCGATGATGCAAGGTGTTAAAACTTGGCTAAGTAGCTGCTTCTTCATTAAGGATCTTGGAGAAGCACAATACATTTTGGGGATTGGGATCTACAGAGATAGATCCAAGAAATTGATAGGTTTGAATCAAAGTGCAGACATTGAAAAGGTCTTGAAAAGGTTCAAGATGGAGAACTCTAAGAAAGGTTTGCTACCTATTCAAAGAGGGACGCTTCTCGTTTCATCTCAGTGCCCTGCCACGAAAGATGAACAAGAGAGAATGAAGAATGTCCCATACGTGTCTGCTATTGGGTCAATCATGTATGCAATTATATGCACTAGCCCGGATGTGTCATGTGCTCTTAGCTTGAAAAGTAGATACCAGAATAACCCTGGAAACAGTCATTGGATTGCGGTTAAAAGTATATTGAAATACCTTAGGAGGACTAAGGATATGTTTCTTATATACGGGTCTGGTGAGGAGGAACTTGCTGTAAAAGGTTACGTGGATGCGAGTTTCCAAACTGATCGAGATGATTCTCGATCACAATTCGGTTATGTCTTCATGTTAAATGGAGGTGCGGTCTCTTGGAAGAGTTCAAAACAAGATGTTGTTGCATTATCCACTACAGAGTCAGAGTACATTGCCGCCTCATTGGTAGCTCAGGAAGCTGCATGGATGAAGAAATTCATCGACGACTTAGGATTAGTCCTCCATTCAGGACCCTCTTTGTGATGACCCAGAAATTTCCGACCAAATTTAAACTTAATCTTTATATATTTCTGACACGATAAGCAAAGTCTGTAATGTTGAATCTCAAATATTTTGAAGTGTTTTTACCCTTTGATTGTTTCCGATGATTCACGAACCATTATTTATAAATAAATATATATATGTATATAAATGTAAGTATATATAATAATTGGAATTAATAAAATGTAATCTTTGGACTTTAAAATGTAAAATAATAACTAAGTTACTATTAAAATGAATTTTTATATATATAAATATAAATTCTATACATAACTAATATTGTATGTAAATTATAATATATGTATATATATATATATATATATATATATATATATATATATATATATATATATATATATATATATATATATATATATATATATATATATATATTAAAAATGACATATGTAAAAATTAAAATATCAAATATAATTACAAACTATAATACAGCTCGAATATTAATGAATATTACTTTCATTATTAATATTGATACTAGTACTATTAATATTATTAATATAATACATAATATTAAAATATGAGACTTGATAAACATAATTTATTGTATCAACATTATTAGTATTACTCTCATTACTAGTATTAATATTAATATCAGTATTAGTATTTGTATTATTATGGTATATATTAGAAAGATATAAAAAAAAATGATAAAACATGTGACTTATGATTATTAGTATTATTATTAAGTACTATCATTAAAAATCATAATTTTCATTATTATCATTAATAATATGATCGTTACTATTTTTATAGTTATTATTATAATTTCCATTATTTATTATTATTAATATTAGTATTAGCTATATTATTATCATTATTATTATTTGTATTATTATTATTAGTATTATTTTGATTAGAAATATTATTATTGATGGAATTTAACATTTTTAACAAGCAACATGTTCATGTAGTTTACACAATCATAAAACCAATTTTAAGATAGTTAAAGCAAGCGGAAGCATTAATAGAACAAGTATATTTGTTAAGCCATTTTGTTAAATCTCATATTAATATCAAGTCATGAATTTTTGCTTACATATAAAACAAATAGAGAAGATGTATACCTCCTCAAGCTAGTTGAGGGTTGTTTTGAAGCAAGCAAGATGATGATGAAGATGATGGAAAGTGAGCTTATAACTTGAAGCCTCAAGCAAGTAATACCCCAAGCAATAGCCCCAACACCCTTTTATTTAGTTAGGATTTGAATAACACTTGAAATGAGCTTGCATAAACAAAATTAGAACCCCCTTGTGAGTCCCAAAAGGCTACGGCCTAAATACAGCAGCAGCACAAGTTATGCAGTTTTTTTTCTTTGTTTAATTGATGTATTTGCATGTGTGTGTCTAGTTCAAAGAGTCAAGGCACAAGTATATCGAAAAATGGAAAGCATGGTCAAGGAATCTAAGTCACAAGCATGTGTACTACAACTCCAAGGCCACTACCATCTTGTTTATAAAAAATTAGTTTTATAAAAGTATTAGTTTTTATAAAACCATTTTTATAAACTTCCATAATTAAATGTATATATATATATATATATATACATTTTATATAAAACCAATTATATAAAATGTAACATAACATTATTAATTATTTAACCTATAAATAATTAAACTCTTATTATATAAATTATTCCTTAATTTATATATACACATCAAGTAATATTTCAGAAAACCATTTTTCTTAAAGTTCAAGTGTCGCTTATTTAATCAACGATCTAATCGCTAAGATTAAATACTAATAAGGTGTCGGTAAGCTTGTTATTGGGTATGACCCGACTTGGATCAAAACATATTAGCCACGTTAATTTAATATGTCTCTCGGGCATACGAAATACCTTCAATCTCCCACTTGCACGAGAAACATAAGAAATTAATGCAAGTGATGAATACCACCTAACGACCGTCCATCACCCCCAATATGTTATGACTTTTGCCATTCAATAACATCATCCCTTTCGAGTTCCCATCTCAAATATGAATAGGTGAATCTTTAAATTATATCCTTTCATCCTAGATGTCATGTTAAATCCAAGAGATACAGAGTGATCACTCTCTTCTAGATTTAACTTTTTAGGGCCTTAGACATCTGACTCTCAACGAATAAGAGGGACAAATTCCATCTTGACTACATACATCCAAAATATACACCTTGCATTATACCTGAGCTCTTTCTTATGAACTACCATATTTCAGAATAGCGAAGGAAAGAATCAAGGCACAATACTTGGCAAATATCCGAACCCAATATGTATCTCAGGTCAGAGGATACAATGATATTCGCCTTTACTCAAGATTACATGTGATCAACCATAAAGGCTCCATTTAGTAAATCTTGAGGGCGGGTCTTCCAATATTTGTATCCCACAAATATCTATGAACCTTGGTTACAACCTTGCCCCACATTCATCCCGTGAATGTATACCAATCCAAGTTCATAATAGTCTAAACCTCACACTTGTTCCCACAAATGTGATCGACTAAGGAATTTAGAATAACTAGTTATTCATGGATAAAATATGCAAAATAGGAACCTGACTCAAGATTAATAAATTAACACCATAATTATATTAATGAGTTTGAACCACTTCGTTCCGTTACAATACATAAAACAGATCACAACCAATCACTAGAATATCGAAGCCCTAATGCACTAACATGCCCTTGATGTTTTGCACCATGTAAGAGCTTCGTGAGTGGATCCGCTATATTAAGATCTGTGTGAACTTTGTGAATACATATCTTTCCCTTTTCAACTTCATCCCTTATGTAGTTAAATCTCCACTCAATGTGACGGGTCTTTTGGTGAGCACGAGGTTCCTTGATTTGAGCAATCACACCCTCGTTGTCACAAAAGATCTCAAGAGGATCCTGAATGGAAGGGACTAATCCTAAGTCGTCAATGAATTTCTTCATCCATGCAGCTTCCTGAGCTGCCAATGAGGCGGCAATGTACTCCGACTCTATAGTGGATAATGCAACAACATCCTGTTTTGAACTCTTCCAAGAGACCGCACCTCCATTTAACGTGAAGACATAACCGGACTGTGATCGAGAATCATCTCGATCAGTTTGGAAACTTGCGTCCACGTAACCTTTTACTGCAAGTTCTTCCTCACCAGATCAATATATTAGAAACATATCCTTAGTCCTCCTAAGGTATTTCAATATACTTTTGACAGCAATCCAATGACTGTTTCTTGGGTTATTCTGGTATCTATTTGTAAAGCTAAGAGCGCATGACACATCCGGTCTAGTACATATCATTGCATACATGATTGACCCAATAGCAGATGCGTATAGGACTTTCTTCACTCTCTCTTGTTCATCTTTCGTGGTAGGGCACTGAGATGAACTGAGAATCGTTCCTCTTTGAATAGGTACCAAACCTTTCTTAGAGTTCTCCATCTTGAACCTTTTCAAGATCTTTTCAATGTATGCACTTTGATTCAAACCTATCAGTTTCTTGGATCTATCTCTGTAGATCCCAATCTCCAAAACGTAGTGTGCTTCTCCAAGATCCTTAATGGAGAAGCATTTACTTAGCCAAGTTTTAACACTTTGCATTGCCAGAATATCATTTCAAAATAACAATATATCATCCACATATAGTACAAGGAACATGATAGTGCTCCCACTAGCTTTCTTGTATACACAAGCTTCATCACCATTTTTAATGAAGCCAAATTTCTTGGCCTCCTCATTAAAACGATGATTCCACATTCTAGATGCTTGTTTCAATCTGTAGATTGACTTCTTTAACTTGCATACCTTTTTAGGATATTTCGGATCAACAAAACCTTCAGGATGAACCATATAGACATCTTCCTCAAGATGTCCATTTAGAAAAGCGGTCTTGACATCCATTTGCCATATTTCATAATCATAATGAGCAGCAATGGCAAGTAATATGCTAATAGACTTTAGCATTGCCACAGGCAAAAAAGTTTCATCATAGTCAACCCCTAAAGTTTGAGTGAAACCTTTTGCTACAAGTCTAGATTTATATGTATCCAAGTTTCCATGTATGTCGGTTTTCATTTTGAAAAGCCATTTACAGTCAACTATCCTTGATCCAGTAGGTTGTGCAACAAGTTCCCAAACTTGGTTGTCATACATAGATTGCATCTCAGCGTTCATGGCTTCCTGCCATTTATCTTTATCAATCCTTGATAAAGCATCTTGGTAGTTTGTAGGTTCATCCAAATCAACCACATAGCAACCATCTATGAGAAACCCATATCTCTCAGGGGGATTACTAATCCTACCAGATCTGTGAACGTCATGTATACTTTGATCATCCATTTGATTATTCTCAACATTTCATGTTGAGTGCTAGTGTCAACCAATTGTGTATCATCTACTTGATCTTGAACCTCTTCAAGATCTATCTTCCTTTCACTATTACCTTCCATTAGGAACTTAGTTTCAAGGAATTCAGCCTTCTGAGCAACAAATACATTCTGCTCGGATGGATCATAGAAATAATATCCCATATCATCCTTGGGATATCCTATGAAGATACACTTCGTGGATCGAGCATTTAACTTATTAGGAACGTAACGCTTAGGATAAGCTTCACATCCCCATACCTTTAAGCATGAAAGAGATGGAGGTTTTCCAAACCACATCTCATGAGGAGTTCGTTCCACTTTCTTGGTTGGGGCCATATTTAAAATACGAGCCGTGGAGCATAGACAAAAACCCCAAAATTATAGAGGTAACGAGCTTCTTGCCATCATAGATCGAACCATATCCATTAGGGTTCGGTTCCTCCTTTCAGAAACTCCATTAAGTTGGGGTGTTCCAGGAGGAGTGAGTTACGAGATAATCCCACAACTTTTAAGATGATCTTGGAAAGCATCGCTTAGGTATTCACCTCCTCTATTGGTACGAAGTACCTTGATTGTCTTGTTGAGTTGATTTTGTACTTCATTTTGATATTCTTTGAATGCTTCAAAAGTTTCGTCCTTGTGCCTTAATAAATAGACATATCCGAAATGACTGAAGTCATCAATGAAAATGACTAAGTATCTTTCACCTTTCCTAGTCATGGGCTTAAAAGGTCCACATACATCCGAATGTATTAATCCTAATAAGTCTTTAGCCCTTTCATAGGTCCCTTTGAAAGGTGCTTTAGTCATTTTGCCTTGTAAACAAGATTCACATACATCAAACGAGTGTAGTTCATTTGATTTCAAAAGTCCATTCTTTTGAAGTGTATGCATTCAATTATTGTTTATGTGACCAAGGCGACAATGCCATAAGTAGGAATCACTAAAATCCCTTTTGAGTTTCTTGGTGTTTGCATGGTATATTGAGCTATTGTATGATGTGTCGTCATGAACCAATTCATAAATACCATTCACAGGCGAAGCCTTGAAATAAAACACATTATCTAAAGAAACATGGATATCATCATTAATGAAATTAAGATTAAAACCACATTGTTTCAAATGGGATACAGAAATAATGTTTCGAGATAAATCAGGTCCATACAAAACATTTTTCAAATTAAGCTCCAAACCACTTGGTAGCTTCAAAACAAAGTCTCCTTGAGCTTTCACTTGCACCCTTGCTCCATTTCCCATGAAGTGACTTGTTGTTCCCGCATCTTGATCACTTCTTTTGAACCCCTGCAAAGAATTGAAAATATGAGTTTCACATCCTGTGTCTAATACCCATGTATTAGAAGAAGTAATACTAAGCTCAATGTATACCATATATACATTACCTGAGGTTTGCCCTGAATTCCTCTTTTCTTTCAACTCCTTCTGGTAGACCGGGCAGTTGCGTTTCCAGTGACCTATTTCACCGCAACCAAAGAACGGATCTTCCTTGGGGTTAGCTTTACCGGCAACCTTTTGCTTCTTGTTGTTGTTGGTTGGGGTAACCATCTTCCCCTTTCCCTTGCCTTGGTAGGTGGGTCCTTTCCTCTTAGCCACCTTTGGCTTAGAAGTGTTATTGTTTTTGGACCCGCCTTCATTGATCATAAACTTGGGTGAAGCCCTTTTACCCATGCTCGCTTCGGCCGTATTTAGCATGGCATGTAATTCACCAATGCTCTTATCTCATCCATTCATGTTGTAATTCATTACAAATGTGTCAAACCTCTTTGACAAGGAATTAAGGATAAGGTCCGTGGCTAATTCATTAGACACGTTGCAGTTTAGACAGTTCGCTCAATCAATTAGGCTTTTCATCTTAAGGACATAAGATGAAACGGATTGGGAGTGGTCCATCCGACATGCATGAAGCGCTCGGACCGTTTCAAAGCGCTCGACACGAGCTTGTTGAAGGAACATCTCCTTCAACTGTGTGATCATGTCATATGCACTATGATGCTTGAAATCCTTTTGGAGTTCTGGTATCATAGTCCCAAGCATGAGGCAAGAAACTTGCACTGAATCGGTGCAATATTTCTCCTAATAAGCCATGTCTTCCGTATCATCCTCGTCCGGTTGATTGGGAATGGGGTCTTCCAACACATACGCCCTATCCTCTAGTTTGAGGACAATTCTTAGATTGCGGAACCAATCCATGAAGTTCGTATGGTTGAGTTTTTCCTTTTCGAGGATTGACCTCAACGATAGGTTGTTAAAGTTGATTGGTGCGTTTGGAATGTTGTTGTTATTGGCAGCCATCTACAAAATTTAACAAAGTTGTTTAGGTATCAATTTTAATTTAACAATCAATACCCTTTAAATCCAATTGATATTTATTAAATTTTAGAATCCAACGGTAAACCAAATTTCGGTTAGGTGACCTTTATCCCATCATTTGATTTAGCTAGGTAGTCATTATATGACAATTGCAATCCTTTTGCAACTTCTAAGTTATGGGATCATGCAATCCTTTTGCATGACATATTTATCCCATCAACGCCTATTTGTTCCTCATGCTTCGGTGACCCTAAGTTCATGATTCCCAAATTAAGTCGTCCTACTTGTGCAAACGTGTAAATTTAACATACATGTGGTTAGGTGACCTTTATCCCACAAGTGAGCGAAATTCACCTTAATCATATTAGTTTGCTCATAACGGTTAGGTGACCTTTATCCCATTATAAGTTCCCTAATATTTTTAAGTTTTACATAAAAGGATGGCGTTTAACTTGTTTGCCTTGTTAAAGGGATTTTAAGTTTTCATTATTTCTAGTTTAAGAAAACTTTTGTACCATACACCAACATGCATTTAGTGTATGGTTTATTTGAAAATCCATTTTTCATGTTATGTAATAAAGCCAATTTCATTACATTGATATAAACCATTTTATATGTGTTTTAATAACCAATTATTATAATCCATTTAGCCATTTATAATTTAACCAATTAAATTGTCATTTTGCATGTCGTTATTAATGTCTAATTTAACCAATTAAATTTCCATTTTGCTTGTTGTTAACTTGTGTGATTAACTTGTAGCATACAAACATACAATCCACAATCATACAATAAACAACCATGCATGCAAAACAAATATGTTCACAATCAAGCCATTTTGGTAGACATTTGTTTAGCCGAAAACAAATGCCACCGGTAAAGGGTTATAACACAAAGTAGGAGGTTTCAAATCTCCCACTTAATCTTGCATCTTCCTTTGTCTTCATCTTACATCTTCATTTTTACAAAAAATATATCCTAATACATCTTTCTAAAAAATGAAAATACAACCTAATCTATTTTACATACCAAATATAAAATAAATTACATAACCAAAATAATATTATTACAAACCAATTAAATGAATATTATTACAAACCAAATGAATAATAAATAATCATCAAACATACAACCAAACACAAGGCCAAGGCTTAGATTCTGAACATCATCATACAACCAAATATGAACCAAATAGAAGAGCCCAAAACCCACTTTTGAGACTCCTATAATTCGCCCAAAATTCCATACCCACCCAAACCCGACAATTTTTGTATTCCATTTTCATGCATGTACTTGGAATGCAAATATAGTGGGTTTAAAGACAATACACGAAGCATAATCCATAGACCTCGGCTCTAGATACAATTGATGGAATTTAACATTTTTAACAAGTAACATGTTCATGTAGTTTACACAATCATAAAACCAATTTTAAGATAGTTAAAGCAAGCGGAAGCATTAATAGAACAAGTATATTTGTTAAGCCATTTTGTTAAATCCCATATTAATATCAAGTCATGAATTTATGCTTACATATAAAACAAATAGAGAAGATGTATACCTCCTCAAGCTAGTTGAGGGTTGTTTTCAAGCAAGCAAGATGGTGATGAAGATGATGGAAAGTGAGCTTCTAACTTAAAGCCTCAAGCAAGTAATACCCCAAGCAATAACCCCAACACCCTTGTATTTAGTTAGGATTTGAATAACACTTGAAATGAGCTTACATAAACAAAATTAGAACCCCCTTGTGAGTCCCAAAAGGCTACGGCCTAAATACAGCAGTAGCACAAGTTATGCAGTTTTTTTCTTTGTTTACTTGATGTGTTTGCATGTGTGTGTCTAGTTCAAAGAGTCAAGGCACAAGTATATCGAAAAATGGAAAGCATGGTCAAGGAATCTAAGTCACAAGCATGTGTACTACAACTCCAAGGCCACTACCATCTTGTTTATAAAAAATTAGTTTTATAAAAGTATTAGTTTTTATAAAACCATTTTTATAAACTTCCATAATTAAATGTATATATATATACATTTTATATAAAACCAATTATATAAAATGTAACATAACATTATTAATTATTTAACCTATAAATAATTAAACTCTTATTATATAAATTATTCCATAATTTATATATACACATCAAGTAATATTTCAGAAAACCATTTTCCTTAAAGTTCAAGTGTCGCGTATTTAATCAACGATCTAATCGCTAAGATTAAATACTAATAAGGTGTCGGTAAGCTTGTTATTGGGTATGACCCGACTTGGATCAAAACATATTAGCCACATTAAATTAATATGTCTCTCGGGCATACGAAATACCTTTAATTATTATTTTCTATTATCATTATTTTTTTAATTTCAATGAAACTAATAATATTATTATTATTAATATATTTAATTACATTTACAAATTCTTAATATTAATATTTAATATAAATAAAATTACAAGGGATCAACTTTCTGTTTGAAGTCTCAATCGAAACTGTGCTTAATTGATTCTCCAATCCTCAATTTTAGTACGAACCAGGAATCAGACATCAACTAAATCAAAAATCTGTTAGACGTTCCTTTCGCTTTTTATTTATATTTTATTTCTGTCCTGATTTAAAGATGGTGACACCATTTGATTATATAACAGTCGACTCTCATTACAATTGATTAATTCAATCGTTTTCTCCACCCTCTATATCAATTAAAATTACTTTCAAACAGAATCAAATTGTCAACTCAGTCAAATTTTTTTTATTTACCGATAACCCCTGTTCTTGTTTCTTTTTTCTCAAACCTCGATTCTGAAATAAATTTCAAAAAGTAATAACATAGTTTTGTTAGGATTCATTTATGTAAACTATCTACAAAGGCTCATTTTCCAATTCTTCAAATCGAGTACAAATTTTCGAGTCAAACATAAATTTAAAAAAAAGTCAAACGATGTGTTTATGGTGAAATTCGAACGTGTTTTAGTGTTTTGAGTTAAATTGTTGATTCAAATAGTTTATAGGGAAGATTTGCAACCTTTTTCATGTTGTAAACGAAGTATGAAACGTCCTTAAATTCAAAGTTGCAGTTTGAGTTCATGAGAGTCAATAGCAATTACTTCTACTATCTGTTTAATTTTTTTATTTAATTTGTGTCTGTTAATTTTAAATACAAGACATTGTTAATTATGTATCAAAGCCTTAATCAAGCTGATTATTGTGTTTTGATTGGGATTGGTTTTCTGATCGACCACTGTTAAGAAGAAAGGGGATACAGAAAACACGGGTCAAATAAATATAAGCTAGATTATAAAACAGAAAGGTAAGCAGCAGCGTATTAGTTTAGAGAGTGTTCGGGTATTCGAGAGGTCACGGGTTCGAGCCGGTCTTGGTGTAATTTTTTTTGAAAAGGCTTTAGAAGGTTCGTGAATCCGAGGCCAACCCTGCATTGTTCAGTATCATCATATGTATTTTACTATGAAATACAGTATTGTGAGTTCATTTGGTTCCCTTTGACTCTTTACATTTTTGGGACTGAGAATACATGCGCCATTTTTACAACTGCTTTATTAAATGCTTTTGAAATATATTTTGAACTGCGAATACATGAAATGCTTTTATAAATGTTTGACGAGATAGACACAAGCAAAATATTCCTCGAATGAATTATTATGCAGATAGAAGTTCTGCGGATTATTATTGAATTATGTGGACATGATAATTGCCACCATTGAATTATGTGGACATGATAATTTCCACCGTTGAATTACGTGGACATGATAATTTCCACCGTTGAATTACGTGGACATGATAATTGCCACCCTTGAATTATGTGGACATGATAATTACCACCATTGAATTATGTGGACATGATAATTGCCACCAATTGATGTGAATGTTATGTATCAAGAGAATGATTTTTATACACAGGTTATGTGTATTATTTTTTGTGCACGAGATATGCGTACGGTTACTAAGATTTATGAAAAATAGATTGCATACACGAGAAAGGTGTACTGTATTTAAAAGATATCGCATGTACATTACAAGTGGGTGTAGGATTTGGGCCCATTTGTACCATGCATCTTTTAAATCTTGTGGTCTATCAAAATGATGAATTTTATTGTTTACGATAAACTTATGAACTCACCAACCTTTTGGTTGACACTTTAAAGCATGTTTATTCTCAGGTACGAAAGAAATCTTCCGCTGTGCATTTACTCATTTTAGAAATATTACTTGGAGTCATTCATGGCATATTTTAAAAGACGTTGCATTCGAGTTGTTGAGTTCATCAAGATTATTATTAAGTCAATTATAGTTGGGTATATTATGAAATGGTATGCATGCCATCAACTTTCGTTGTAAAGAAATATTGTCTTTTAAAATCGAATGTAATGTTTGTAAAATGTATCATATAGAGGTCATGTACCTCGCGATGTAACCAAATGTAATGTATTCATCCAGATAGATTAGGACGGGTCATTAAAATCTTGAGATGTTTTGTGACTACGAGGGTGCGATAGCTCAAATCAAGGAACCTCGTGCTCACCAAAAGACTCGTCACATTGAGCGGAGATTCAACTACATAAGGGATGAAGTTGAAAAGCGAAAGATATATATTCATAAAGTTCACACAGATCTTACTATAGCGGATCCACTCACGAAGCTATTACATGGAGCAAAACATGAAGGACATGTTTGTGCTGTTGGGATTTAACAAGTTTCATAATACTTATAATCATTCAAGAAATAAGATTTGCGGAAGCGTGTAGATTACCATTTTGAAACTTGTAAATATTTAACCAATTAAAGTTAAATCCCAATAAGGATCAAGTTGTGAAACATACTTACAAACTAAGAGTGGATTTAGAGTTTATACCTCCTCAAGCTAGTTGAGGGTTAGTTCAAAAGAAGATGATGAAGATGATGAAGAATGGAGCTTCAAAGTGATGAAACCTCAAGGAGAAATACCCCAAGCTTTTGCACCAACACCTAGCCGTTGGTTAGGATTTAATAACACTTGAAATTAGCTTGAAAACCAAATTTGGAACCACCTTAATTGCTCAAAAAGGCCACGGCCTAGCTGCAGCTCCCAAAAGTTTTTATGCAGTTTTTGAAGTGTAAAAATGCAAGTGAAGTGACTACCAAAGAGTCAAAGTGCATGTATATGGAAGTGGGAAAGTATGGCCAAGTGTTGGAGTCATTAGCATGCTTTCTCACAACTCCAAGGCCACTCCTACTTTGTTTAAATTAATTAGTTTTATATAAGTTATATGTTTTATAAAACTTTTATATAAAACTTCCACATATTTATAATGCACATTTTATAAACTTGCATATTTATTTATGTACATTTATTATATAAAACCAATTTTAATAAATGTAACATAAATTAATTAATTATTTAACCCATAAATAATTAATTCCATATTACATAGATTATTCCATAATTTATATATATCTACACATCAAGTAATACTTAAGAAAACCATTTTTCTTAAAGTTCAAGTGTCGCGTATTTATTTAACAATCCAACCGTTAAAATAAATACATATAAAGTGTTGGTAAGCTTGTTATTGGGTATGACCCGACTTGGATCATAACACATTAGCCACATTAATTTAATATGTCTCTCGGGCATACGAAATACCTTCAATCTCCCACTTGCACGAGAAACATAAGAAATTAATGCAAGTGATGGATACCACCTAACGACCGTCCATCACCCCCAATATGTTATGACTTTGTGCCATTCAATAACATCATTCCTTTCGAGTTCCCATCTCAAATATGAATAGGTGAATCTTTTCATTACATCCTTTTGTCCTAGATGTCATGTTAAATCCAAGAGACACAGAGTGATCACTCTCCTTTAGATTTAACTTTATCAAGCCTTAGACATTTGACTCTCAACGAATAAGAGGGACAAATTCCATCTTGACTACATATGTCCTAAATATATACCTTGCATTATACCTGAGCTCCTCCTTATGAACTACCATATTTCAGAATAGCGAAGGAAAGAATCAAGGCACAATACTTGGCAAATATCTGAACCCAATATGTATCTCAGGTCAGAGGATACAATGATATTCGCCTTTACTCAAGATTACATGTGATCAACCACAAAGGCTCCATTTAGTGAATCTTGAGAGCGGGTCTTCCAATATTTGTATCCCACAAATATCTATGAACCTTGGTAGCAACCTTGCCCCACATTCAGTCCGTGAATGTATACCAATCTAAGTTCATAATAGTCTAAACCTCACATTTGCTCCCACAAGTGTGATCGACTACGGAATTTAGAATAATTACTTATTCATGGATAAAATATGCAAAATAGGAACATAACTCAAAATAAATTAATACCAAAATTATATTAATGAGTTTGAACAATTTTGTTCCGTTACAATACTTAAAACAGATCATGACCAATCACTAGAATATCGAAGCCCTAATGCACAAACATGTCCAGTATGTTTTGCTCCATGTAAGAGCTTCGTGAGAGGATCCGCTATATTAAGATCTGTGTGAACTTTGCGAATACATATCTTTCCCTTTTCAACTTCATCCCTTATGTAGTTGAATCTCCGCTCAATGTGACGGGTCTTTTGGTGAGCACGAGGTTCTTTGATTTGAGCAATCGCACCCTCGTTGTCACAAAAGATCTCAAGAGGGTCCTGAATGGAAGGGACTACTCCTAAGTCGTCGATGAATTTCTTCATCCATGCAGCTTCCTGAGCTGCCAATGATGCGGCGATGTACTCCGACTCTGTAGTGGATAAAGCAACAACATCCTGTTTTGAACTCTTCCAAGAGACCGCACCTCCATTTAATGTGAAGACATAACCGGATTGTGATCGAGAATCATCTCGATCAGTTTGGAAACTCGCATCCACGTAACCTTTTACAGCAAGTTCCTCCTCACCAGACCCATATATCAGAAACATATCCTTAGTCCTCCTAAGGTATTTCAATATACTTTTGACAGCAATCCAATGACTGTTTCCTGGGTTATTCTGGTATCTACTTGTCAGGCTAAGAGCACATGACACATCCGGTCTAGTGCATATCATTGCATACATGATTGACCCAATAGCAGACGCATATGGGACTTTCTTCATTCTCTCCTGTTCATCTTTCGTGGTGGGACACTGAGATGAACTAAGGAGTGTTCCTCTTTGAATAGGTACTAAACCTTTCTTAGAGTTCTCCATCTTGAACCTTTTCAAGATCTTTTCAATGTATGCACTTTGATTCAAACCTATCAATTTCTTGGATCTATCCCTGTAGATCCCAATCCCCAAAACGTATTGTGCTTCTCCAAGATCCTTAATGGAGAAGCATTTACTGAGCCAAGTTTTAACTCTTTGCATTACCGGAATATCATTTCCAAATAACAATATATCATCCACATATAGTACAAGGAACATGATAGTGCTCCCACTAGCTTTCTTATATACACAAGCTTCATCACCATTTTTAATGAAGCCAAATTTCTCGGCTTCCTCATTAAAACGATGATTCCACATTATAGATGCTTGTTTCAATCCGTAGATTGACTTCTTTAACTTGCATACCTTTTTAGGATATTTCGGATCAACAAAACCTTCAGGCTGAACCATATAGACATCTTCCTCAAGATGTCTATTTAGGAAAGCGGTCTTGACATCCATTTGCCATATTTCATAATCATAATGTGCAGCAATGGCAAGTAATATCCTAATAGACTTTAGCATTGCCACAGGCGAAAAAGTTTCATCATAGTCAACCCCTTGAGTTTGAGTGAAACCTTTTGCTACAAGTCTAGCTTTATATGTATCCAAGTTTCCATGTATGTCGGTTTTCATTTTGAAAAGCCATTTACAATCAACTAGCCTTGAGCCAGCAGGTTGTGTAACAAGTTCCCAAACTTGGTTGTCATACATGGATTGCATCTCAGCGTTCATGGCTTCCTGCCATTTATCTTTATCAATCCTTGATAAAGCATCTTGGTAGTTTATTAGTTCATCCAAATCAACCACATGGCAACCATCCATGAGAAACCCATATCTCTCAGGAGGATTACTAATCCTACCAGATCTGCGAACGTCTTGTGTATTTTGATCATCCATTTGATCACTCTCAACATTTTCATGTTGAGTGCTAGTGTCAACCAATTGTGTATCATCTACTTGATCTTGAACCTCTTCAAGATCTATCTTCCTTTCACTACTTCCTTCCATTAGGAACTTAGTTTCAAGGAATTCCGCCTTCCGAGCAACAAATACATTCTGCTCGGATGGATCATAGAAATAATATCCCATATTATCCTTGGGATATCCTATGAAGATACACTTCGTGGATCGAGCATTCAACTTATTAGGGACGTAACGCTTAGGATAAGCTTCACATCCCCATACCTTTAAGTATGATAGAGATGGAGGTTTTCCAAACCACATCTCATGAGGTGTTCGTTCCACTTTCTTAGTTGGGGCCATATTTAAAATACGAGCCGCGGAGCATAGACAATAACCCCAAAATGATAGAGGTAACGAGCTTCTAGCCATCATAGATCGAACCATATCCATTAGGGTTCGGTTCCTCCTTTCGGAAACTCCATTCAGTTGGGGTGTTCCAGGAGGAGTGAGTTGCGAGATAATCCCACAACTTCTAAGATGATCTTGGAAAGCATCGCTTAGGTATTCACCTCCTCTATCGGTACGAAGTACCTTAATTGTCTTATTGAGTTGATTTTGTACTTCATTTTGATACCCTTTGAATGCTTCAAAAGTTTCGTCCTTATGTCTTAACAAGTAGACATATCCAAAACGACTGAAGTCATCAATGAAAGTAACGAAGTATCTTTCACCATTCCTAGTTATGGGCTTAAAGGGTCCACATACATCCGAATGTATTAATCCCAATAAGTCCTTAGCCCTTTCGTAGGTCCCTTTGAAAGGTGCTTTGGTCATTTTGCCTTGTAAACAAGATTCACATACATCAAACGAGTCCATCTCATTTGATTTCAAGAGTCCATTCTTTTGAAGTGTACGCATTCGGTTCTTGTTTATGTGACCAAGGCGACAATGCCATAAGTAGGAATCACTCAAATCCCTTTTGAGTTTCTTGGTGCTAGTATGGTATATTGAGCTACTAGATGATGTGTCATCATGAACCAATTCATAAATTCCATTTGAAGGCGAAGCCTTAAAATAGAATACATTATCTAAATAAACATGGATAACATCATTAACAAAATTAAGATAAAAACCACATTGTTTTAAGCGGGAAACTGAAATAATGTTTCGACATAAATCCGGTGCATACAAAACATTGTTCAAAATAAGTTCCAAACCACTTGGAAGCTTTAATACAAAGTCTCCTTGAGCCTTCACTTGCACTTTGGCTCCATTACCCATAAAGAGACTTGATGTTCCCATTTGCTTGCTACTTCTTTTGAACCCCTGCAAAGAATTGCAAATGTGAGTTCCACATCCAGTGTCTAATACCCATGTATTAGAAGAAGTAATACTAAGCTCTATATATACCATATATATATTACCCGAGGTTTGCCCCGCATCCCTCTTTTCCTTCAACTCCTTAAGGTAGACCGGGCAGTTTCGTTTCCAGTGACCCATTTCACCGCAACCGAAGCACGGGTCTTCCTTGGGGTTTGCTTGTCCGGCAACCTTTTGCTTCTTGTTTTTGTTTTTGGTTGGGGTAACCATCCTCCCCTTTCCCTTGCCTTGATGGGCGGGTCCTTTCCTCTTAGCCGCCTTTGGCTTAGAGGTGTTATTACCTTTGGACCCACCATCATTGATCATTAGCACGGGTGAAGCCCTCTTACCCATGCTAGTTTCTGCCGTCCTAAGCATGCCATGAAGTTCGCCAATGGTCTTATCCATCCCATTCATATTGTAATTAATTACAAATTGGTCAAACCTCTTTAACAAGGAGTTTAGGATAAGATCCGTGGCTAGCTCATTAGATATGTTGAGATTAAGACGGTTTGCGCGATCAATAAGGCTTTTCATCATAAGGACATAAGATGAAATGGATTGGGAGTCGTCCATACGACATGCATGAAGCGCTCGGACCGTTTCAAAGCGCTCGACACGAGCTTGTTGAAGGAACATCTCCTTCAATTGCGTGATCATGTCGTATGCAGTATGATGCTCGAAATCCTTTTAGAGTTCGGGTATCATAGTCCCAAGCATTAGGCAAGCAACTTGCACCGAATCGGTGCAATACTTATCCCAATAAGCCATGCCTTCCGTATCATCCTCGTCGGGTTGATCGGGAATGGGGTCTTCCAACACATACGCCTTATCCTCAAGTTTGAGGACAATCCTAAGATTGCGGAACCAATCCATAAAGTTCGTATGGTTGAGTTTACCTTTCTCGAGGAGAGACCTTAACGATAGGTTGTTCAAGTTAATAGGTGCGTTTTGCATGTTGTTGTTATTAGCGGCCATCTACAAAATTTAACAAAGTTCATTTAAGTATCGATTTTAAATTTAACAATCAATACCCTTTAAATCCAATTGATATATATTAAATTTTTGAATCCAACGGTAAACCAAATTTCGGTTAGGTGACCTTTATCCCGTCATTTGATTTAGCTAGGTAGTCATTATATGACAATTGCAATCCTTTTGCAACTTCTAAGTTATGGGATCATGCAATCCTTTTGCATGACATATTATCCCATCAACGCCTATTTGTTCATCATGCTTCGGTGACCCTAAGTTCATGATTTCCAAATCAAGTCGTCCTACTTGTTTAGACATGTAAACTTAACATACAAGTGGTTAGGTGACCTTTATCCCACAAGTGTGCGAAATTTACCTTAATCATATTAGTTTGCTCATAACGGTTAGGTGACCTTTATCCCATTATAAGTTCCTTAATACATCTAAGTGTCATACAATAGGATGGCGTTTAAACTTGTTAACCTAGTGTGTTAAAGGGATTTTAAGTTTTCATTATTTCTAGTTTGAGAAAACTTTTATGCCATATACCAACATGCATTTAGTGTATGGTTCATTTGAAATCCATTTTCATGTCTATAAACCATTTTATATATATGATCCTAATCATGTTCTTAATAACCTTTTATTAATGTCCTTTTAGCCATTTTTAATTTAACCAATTAAATTATCGTTTTGCTTGTTGTTAACTTGTGTGATTAACTTGTAGCATACAAACATACAATCCACAATCATACAATAAACAACCATGCATGCAAAACAAATATGTTCACAATCAAGCCATTTTGGTAGACATTTGTTTAGCCGAAAACAAATGCCACCGGATAAGGGGTTATAACACAAAGTAGGAGATTTCAAATCTTCCCACTTAACCTTGCATCCAAATGCTTCTTCATGTGTTCTTCAAGTCTTCATCATTCTTCATCATTTTACAAAATATATCCTAATACATTTTGTCTAAAAAATGAAATTACAACCTAATCTATTTTACATACCAAATATAAAATAAATTACATAACCAAATGAATTATTACATGCCAAATGAATAAATATTATTACAAACCAATTGAATAAATATCAATCAACCATGCATGCAACCAAACACAAGGTCAAGGCTTAGATTGTGAACTTTAACTACATAAGAGATAGGCAATACAGAATCACAAGTGATTGGCAGTACAGAATCACAAGTGATTGGCAGTACAGAATCACAAGTGATTGACAGTACAGAATCACAAGTGATTGGCAGTACAGAATCACAAGTGATTGGTAGTACAGAATCACAAGTGATTGGCAGTACAGAATGCAGAATCACAAGTGATTTTGGCCAAAATGACAAACCACCCAAAACCGAAAATTTTACATTCCACTTCATGCATGTTCATAGAATGCAAAATTATAGTGGGTTTAATAACCATCTCGAAGCATATTTCAACAACTTCGCCTCTAGATACCATTGTTGCGATTTAACAAGTTTCATAATACTTATAATCATTCAAGAAATAAGATTTGCGGAAGCGTGTAGATTACCATTTTGAAACTTGTAAATATTTAACCAATTAAAGTTAAATCCCAATAAGGATCAAGTTGTGAAACATACTTACAAACTAAGAGTGGATTTAGAGTTTATACCTCCTCAAGCTAGTTGAGGGTTAGTTCAAAAGAAGATGATGAAGATGATGAAGAATGGAGCTTCAAAGTGATGAAACCTCAAGGAGAAATACCCCAAGCTTTTGTACCAACACCTAGCCTTTGGTTAGGATTTAATAACACTTGAAATTAGCTTGAAAACCAAATTTGGAACCACCTTAATTGTTCAAAAAGGCCACGGCCTAGCTGCAGCTCCCAAAAGTTTTTATGCAGTTTTTGAAGTGTAAAAATGCAAGTGAAGTGACTACCAAAGAGTCAAAGTGCATGTATATGGAAGTGGGAAAGTATGGCCAAGTGTTGGAGTCATTAGCATGCTTTCTCACAACTCCAAGGCCACTCCTACTTTGTTTAAATTAATTAGTTTTATATAAGTTATATGTTTTATAAAACTTTTATATAAAACTTCCACATATTTATAATGCACATTTTATAAACTTGCATATTTATTTATGTTCATTTATTATATAAAACCAATTTTAATAAATGTAACATAAATTAATTAATTATTTAACCCATAAATAATTAATTCCATATTACATAGATTATTCCATAATTTATATATATCTACACATCAAGTAATACTTAAGAAAACCATTTTTCTTAAAGTTCAAGTGTCGCGTATTTATTTAACAATCCAACCGTTAAAATAAATACATATAAAGTGTTGGTAAGCTTGTTATTAGGTATGACCCGACTTGGATCATAACACATTAGCCACATTAATTTAATATGTCTCTCGGGCATACGAAATACCTTCATGTGCATTAGGGATTCGATATTTTAGAGATTGGTTATGATCTGTTTTAAGTATTGTAACGGAACGAAGTTGTTCAAACTCATTAATACAATTATGGTGTTAATGAGTTTTGAGTCATATTCCTATTTTGCATATTTTATCCATGAATAAGATATTATTCTAAATTCCGTAGTCGATCACATTTGTGGGAACAAGTGTGAGGTTTAGACTATTAAGAACTTGGATTGGTATACATTCACAAACTGAATGTGGGGCAAGGTTGCAACCAAAGTTCATAGATATTTGTGGGATACAAATATTAGAAGACTCGCTCTCAAGATTTACTGAATGGAGCCTTTATGGTTGATCACATGTAATCTTGAGTAAAGGCGAATATCATTGTATCCTCTGACCTGAGATACATATTGGGTTCGGATATTCACTAAGTATTATGCCTTGATTCTTTCCATCGCTATTCTGAAATATGGTAGTTCATAAGGAAGAGCTCAGGTGTAATACAAAGTATATATCTAGGACGTATATAGTCAAGATGGAATTTGTCCCTCTTATTCGTTGAGAGTCAGATGTCTAAGGCCTGATAAAGTTAAATCTATAAGAGAGTGATCACTTTGTGTCTCTTGGATTTAACATGACATCTAGGATGAAAGGATAAATGAAAGATTCACCTAATCAAATTTGAGATGGGAACTCGAAAGGGATGATGTTATTGAATGGCACAAAGTCATAACATATTGGGGGTGATGGACGGTCGTTAGGTGGTATCCATCACTTGCATTAATTTCTTATGTTTCTCGTGCAAGTGAGAGGTTGAAGGTATTTCGTATTCCCGAGAGACATTAAATTAACGTGGCTAATATGTTTTGATCCAAGTCGGGTCATACCCAATAACAAGCTTACTGACACCTTATTCTTATTTGATCTTAGCTATTGGATCGTTGATTAAAATACGCAACACTTGAATTTTAAAAAAATGGTTTTCTAAAATAATATTACTTGATGTATATATATATATATAAAAATTATGGAATAATTTATATGATATGGATTTAATTATTTATAGGTTAAATAATTAATTAATTATGTTACATTTTATAAAATAGGTTTTATAAATAACGTACACATAATAAATAAAATGGAAGTTTTATAAAATGTATTTTATAAAATTAAATGAAAGTTTTATAAAATGTATTTTATAAAATCTAATAAAATAACACCATTTTATTTAAAATTTTGAAAGTGGCATTGGGAGTGAGGTTTTGCATGCCCAAGACTCACTCCTTGACCACTTTATTCCATCTCCAAATGCATATGTTGTAGTGACCCGGAAAATTTCGACTAAATTTAAACCAAACTCTCGATACGATTTAATATTTTTGACACGATAAGCAAAGTCTGAAAGGTTGAGTCTCAAAAAGTTTGAACTGTTTCATATATTCAATTGACCTTCAACCAACTCCGACGATTCACGAACAGATAATAGTAAATAGATTTGTGTGTATTTGAATATATAAGTATATATAAATATAATAATTTGGAAATATAACTTTAAATATTACATGTTGTTGTTATTGAAATTAATTATGTAAAATAAAATAAAAATAGAATATTATAATAATTATTATTTAAAACATATCTATATATAAATAAAGTATATTAAATAATTGTAATACTCGTTTGATGTTTCAATTGATAGTAAGCAAGTTAAAAACGAACTTATATGATTTTAACACTTTTTATATTTTACCCAGAATCGAGCAGGACAGTTGATGTAATTTTTATTTAACAATTTAATGATCGAATTTTATACCATAATGACTGAAATAAATAAAGACATTTAATTTAAAAATTTTGGGATTCTCATTAGACTTTTATCCGACACTGATTTACAACGGTATACGAATTACTATTCCTAATAAAACCGTCAGTAGAATAGGAGGTAGATATTTGTTTTCTTTATGCACGTTCTTTGATTTATAATTATTATTATATTATTAATATTATTATTTCTGTTTCCATTTGATGTGATGAGTAGCCGTAAATTGACAGAAAGCACAATATAATTGAAATGGGGATGACTATGCTTGATTGATTCTTTCTCAGTTTACGCCACTTTATTTTCACAAGACCTTTACTGTGTTTGTTGGTTACTATTATTAAACATACTAGTGGGTCATCTTAAACTGCACATATATCTCTAGACATAAAATACATGCATCAACACGATATTCTTCTTTCTTCATATCTATACTAATCCTTTCTTTATTTTTATTTCTGTTATTGTTGTGCAATCAATGAAACACCATCAGCTAACAATTTCTACCTCATGCTCTCCCTACTACTAGTCAATTTCATCTCCCTCACAAGACCATCTTCTTCATCGTGACTTTATCTCTCAAGAAACCCCTCAAAACACCCACCATTTGTTCTTCCTCTCCTCCATGAACCCACAAACCATAACAAACGACTACCATCGAACCTTATGATCTTCGTTTTTGTTTTAGTATTTCATTTTGAACCGAGTTAATAAACCACCATCACTTTCGAAGCTTTTGTTGTTCGATTAACATCACCATCTTGACACCAATCTCGATCAGCAACTCTCACCTTGATCAAATGTTTTTATTGTGTTATTGTTTTCGGTTTGTGACTCAGGAACCAAACCAAAGACGTTGTTTATATTTTTTTTACCCCATTGACAACCGAGATCACCACTGTGGTAAAACACTATCATTTATCTATATGTATCTTATTCGAACAAACCCACTATTCCCGTCTCTTCACCGTTGAAGACCACTTCATTCGAACCACACTTTTTGATTCCTTCTTCTCCATCCACCACTACAACCCACATAGCCACCCAGACCTATTTCTGTTCAGCTCGTAACCACCTTCCATCACCACTCCACCACCCCTACCACAACCGTAAAACAAACTCCATCACCACCTCACAACCTTCTCCTTCTTCTTCTCCAACCATCACAGCCGGCCACCACTACCTGCAACACATATATTTTGTTTTCTTTCCTTTCAAATTCATTCCCTACTGCTATGCCATTCCTTTTATTTGTTCCTGCGTAACAGCAGTTTTTATAGCAGCATATATGAGCCGTTTATGTTGAGAGGTAACACGTGTTATTTTTTTTACGGGTAACAATGAAGATGAGGATTGAACCAAGACCCCATTAGCATTTTTTTTATTTAGTTGCTGATATATTATCTCTTGGTGGCTGACATTTCATAAACATATAAACCCCACACTTGTTATTAAAGTTATTTTATGAGGCTAAAGTTGAGTGGATATTGAGGGATTAAATTTCCTATAATAACGTATTAAACTTGGATTTCATATTCATGAGTAGTTGGGCCGAGAATCTAATGGCAAAATTGGGCCGGTTAATATGTACTGATGGGCCGAGATTATAAAGATTTTTGGGCCGTGAACCTGCTATATGCGTTGGGCCAGGATTAGATTTAAGTGGATTGAAAAGAACGTAAAGATGATGATGGTGTAATAGAGAGGACATGATGGTGCGTACAGATAGGGGTTATATATCTGTTTTCGTGACTTAAAAATAGAAAAACAATAGGTAGAGCAGTGGTTGGAGTGTTTATGTTTAACCAAGAGGTCTTGGGTTCGAGTCCGGGCAAGGGCACTTATTTTTTTGGGAACTTATTCTTTTGAGGTAGTTTACTTATTAATCATTTTTATTTTTATTATTATTATTTATTTTTATTATTTATATTATTATTATTATTATTATTATTATTATTATTATTATTATTATTATTATTATTATTATTATTATTATTAATGACATAAGTATTAATATCAATATTATCATTATTATTATTATTATTAATATGATTATTAGTATTGTTAATATTTAACTTATTACTATTATTATCATTAGTAGCAAAATGATTATTTTTATAGTTATTATTATTATCAGTATTATTATTATTATCAGTACTATTAAAAGTATCTCTATTTTTAAATCTATTATTTTTATTAAAAACTAGTATTATCATTATTATTATTATTATTATTATTATTATTATTATTTTTATTATTATTATTATTATTATTATTATTATTATTATTATTATTATTGTTGTTGTTATTATTATTATTCTTAAAATAATTACTACAATTGTAATTTTTGTTATTATTAACATTATAAAGATATTACAACTTTTCATTTACCAGTATTATTTTACCTAATAAATATTAACTACATGAAAATATATCTAATATATATATATATATATATATATATATATATATATATATATATATATATATATATATATATATATATATATATATATATATATATATATATATATATATATATATATAACCTAACTCTATTTTTATAATAAGCAAGATATATGAAATGAATATATATTTAAATTATTAATGGAACACATAAACCATTAAAATAACAAATATATCACTAATGATAAAATATAAATTTGTTCAATTACCACTATGAGTGTTAATATATATATAAACGATATAGGTTCGTGAATCTAAGGCCAACATTACACTTGTTCAATGATGTTATATGTATTTTTACTACAAAATACAGTATGGTGAGTTTCATTTGCCTTTTTACCCTTTATATTTTTGGGCTGAGAATACAAGCGCAATTTTTATAAATGTTTTGCGAAATAGACACAAGTAATTGAAACTACATTATATGGGTGAATGATCGAAGCTGAATATGCCCTTTTTAGCTTGGTAGCCTAAGAATTAGTAAACCAGTCTACTAATTGACGCGAATCCTAAAGATAGATCTATTGGGCCTAACAAACCCCATCCAAAGTACCGGATGCTTTAGTACTTCGAAATTTATATCATGTCCGAAGGAGGATCCCGGAATGATAGGGGATATTCTAGACGCGTTTTTGTTAATGTCGGTTACCAGGTGTTCACCCTATAATCAACTTAAATGCATGCATGCAGATTATGAGAAATGGAAATATGGAAATATATTAAATCTTGTGGTCTATTAAAATGATGAAAATGAAATGATTACTATAAACTAATGAACTCACCAACCTTTTGGTTGACACTTTAAAGCATGTTTATTCTCAGGTTAGAAAGAAGTCTTCCGCTGTGCATTAGCTCATTTTAAAGATATTACTTGGAGTCATTCATGACATATTTTAAAAGACATTGCATTCGAGTAGTTGAAGTTCATTAGAGATTATTATTAAGTAAATGACAGATTATGTCATTTATAGTTTGGATATTATGAAATGGTATGCATACCTGTCAACTTTCGATGAAATGAAAGGTTGTCTTTTAAAAACGAATGCAATGTTTGTAAAATTTATCATATAGAGGTCAAATACCTCGCGATGTAATCATATGTAATGTTCTCGTCCATATGGATTTAGTCGGGGCACTACATATGTCTTAGGACTTGACTCTTTGGAACACACATATGCATCTACACATCAAGTACTAGCAAAAAAAAAAAAAAAAATCCATTTTCTCCCTTTTGTTTTGCTGCTGGCCGTACACTTTGGGGCAATAAAGGGAGTTCAAATTTTTTTTTTCAAGCTAAATTCAAGGGTCTAAAATCCTAACCAAATAATAGAAGGTGTTGGTGATAAAAGGCTTGGGTTATAACAAGTTGAGGTTTCATTCTTTTGGAGCTCCATTCATCATCATCATCCTCATCATCATCCAACAAGCTTGGAGTAGGTATAAACTCTTTTCTTGCTTGTAGTTTGTAAGTATATTTCATAACTTGATCCTATTTGGGATTTAACTTTAAAAGGTTAAAGTTTAGCATGTTTCAAAATGGTAATATACACGTTTTTGCAAAGTTCATTTAATGAATGATTTTAAGTATTTTGAAACTTGTTAAATCCCAACAGATTTGATAGTTCTTGTAGTTCTGAAGGAGCTAACCGATAAGGTGATTTGGCAACTGGTGTGGACCTGGGAATTAAATCAATCTGGAATTTAACTTGTCTATGCGGAGGTAGACCTGGTAAATCTTCTGGAAACACTTGGGGAAACTCTCGGACAACTGGAACATTCTCTAATCTAATCTCTTTGGTTTTGAGTTCCTTCACGTGTGCGAGAATGGAAGGATATACCTTCTTTAGATATATTTGAGCTCTCATACAGGAAATAATATTAAGGTTTACCTTGCTCTTAAGTCCTTGGATTACTAATTCCTCACCATTCTCAAGAGGAATGCGAATAGACTTTTCCGCACAATTAATGTCCATACGATTCTTAGACAACCAGTCAATACCAATAACAACATCGAAACTTCCCAACTCAACGGGCATCAAATCAACCTCAAACAGATTGTTTGAAAAATTTAAGACACAATCTCGCATAATCTTATCTACTTTTATCAACTTACCATTTGCCAATTCTACAGCATATCTAGTGTTTAAGGCAGTTAAAGGCCTATTTATCGCAACACTAAAATCCTTAGCTATAAAACTTTTATCTGCGCCGGTATCGAATAAAATAGATGCTAAATTATTATCGAGGAGGAACGTACCCGTGATTAGTTCTGGGTCGTCACGAGCTTCTTTCGTTGTGATCTGAAAAGCTCAGCCCTTAGCCATTTCACTCTTCTTAGCCTTAGGACATTCTTTCTTGAAATTCCCCGCTTGTCCACATCTAAAATAAACATTCTGATTGTTCTTATTGCCTTTATCATTCCCTGATAAACGAACTCTACAATCCTTTGTGAGATTTCATTGCTTCTTACATCATTCACAAACTACGGTGCAAACACCAAAATGTTGTTTCGTGCACCTGCTACAGTAGGGTTTCTTTCCAGCATACTTGCTATTCGAACTCTCAACCTTGGTAGTTCCTTGCTTCTTGGAATTACCTTCTTGGTTTCCATCCCATTTACACTTCTCAGTCGTAACCTTCACATCTGTCTTAGCATTGATTGGTTGACGTCGTACTACTTGCACCATCAAATCTTGCGCCATACGAATAGCACTCTGGATCGTTTCTGGTTTTGATGACAGAACATTTCCTTTAATGTCTTCTAACAAACCCCAAATATATCTCTCAACTCTCTTATATTCAGGAGTGACCATGGTTGGGCACATTAAAGCTAACTCAAGGAATCGATTAGTATATCCTGAGATATCAGTTCCTTCCAACTTTAAGTTCCACAACTCGGTTTCTAGCCTTTGAATCTCATTCCTCGGGCAATACTCATCAATCATTTGCTTCTTGAATTCTTCCCATGGCGTATTATATGCAACATCAATACACACAGACTTTGCAAAAGAATTCCACCAGGTAAAGGCTTCATCCAAAAGAGTACATGATGCGAACTTCACTCGATCATTGCCTGCGCACTCACTGATTTGAATACAGATTCTAGTTTTTCAAGCCATCCTATTAACCCTACGGGTCCTTCCGTTCCTGAAAAACTCTGGGGCTTGCAACCCATAAATTCCTTGTAATTGCATCACTGCTGAACATTTGCTACTTCGGGTCTCCTTTCGTTCGTGGTATTTACTGCACGTCCTGCTTCAACGTTAGCTACCGCTTCAGCCACTCTTTGAGTTACCATCTCCTCGATCTGAGCAGCACTCATTCCCGTGTTTGGATTTCTCTTCGGAGGCTTTTTCAAATAAAAGACAATTCAAATAGTTGAGATATTATAAGTAACATATATATAATTGTTTGTAATATGAAAAATGAACTTAAGCAATCATAATATAAAAGTCATCGATTAAGAACGGCTTTTCAATATTACAAAATTTGGGTATCTAACCTACCCGTTAGTTCCATTCATACATATAAACAAACAAATAATACATTAATTACTTAACCTATAATATCCGAAATATGAACATCTTGAAATGTCCCGTTCATATAGATTATAAACGCTCCATATTAATTGATTTCATCGCGAGGTTTTGACCTCTATATGAGACGTTTTTCAAAGACTGTATTCATTTTTAAAACAACCATAACTTCTATTTTATCAATAAAGGTTTAAAAAAATTACGTAGATTATCAAATAATGATAATCTAAAATATACCGTTTACACACGACCATTACATAATGGTTTACAATAAAAATATATTACATCTAAATAAGTTTCTTGAATGCAGTTTTTACACAATATCATACAAGCATGGACTCCAAATCCTGTTCTTATTTTAGTATGCAATAGCGGAAGCTCTTAATAATCACCTGAGAATAAACATGCATAAAACGTCAACAAAAATGTTGGTGAGTTATAGGTTTAACCAATATATTATCAAATCATAATAATAGACCACAAGATTTTATTTTTATAACACATCTCATATCAGGCATTTCGCAAACTGCATAGAGATAAAAATCATTCATATGGTGAACACCTGGTAACCGACATTAACAAGATGCATATAGAATATCCCCATCATTCCGGGACACCCATCGGACATGATAAACTCGAAGCACTAAAGCATTCCAAATTCTAGAATGGGGGTTGTTAGTTCCCGTAGATCTACCTTTAGGATTCACGTCAATTAGGGGCTAGTTTCCTAATTCTTAGGCTACCAAGCTAAAAGGGGCATATTCGGTTTAATAATTCAACCATAGAATGTAGTTTCGATTACTTGTGTCTATTTCGTAAAACATTTATAAAACTGCATGTATTCTCATCCCAAAAATATCCTATTTTAAAAGTGGGAATATAACTCACTTTCACAGATTTTTACTTCGTCGAGAAATAAGACTTGGCCACTGGTCGATTCATGAACCTATAACAAATATGTACATATATATCAAAGTATGTTCAAAATATAATTACAACATTTTTACTAAGTTTTAATGATTTGAGTTTGTTAAGTCAGCAGTCCTCGTTAGTAACCTACAACTAGTTGTCCACATTTAGATGTACAGAAATAAAGCAATATATATTATCTTGAATCAATCCACGACCCAGTGTTTACAAGTCTCAGACTCGATCAAAACTTAAAGTATATATATTATTTTAGAATCAACCTCAACCGTGTATAGCTAACTCAAACATTACTGCATATAGAGTGTCTATGGTTGTTCCTAAATATATATATATATATATATATGTGGGTCAATATGATATGTCAAAACATTGTATACATGTATATGGTATCCCTAGATTTCATAATATGTATAATACAATATAAATTAGTTAGGATATGTTTAGTCTAGATTTGTTACAAAATTTTCGTAGCTAAAACTAGCAAATTTATCCAATTTTGTTTTACCCGTCATTTCTTCCTTTCAAATCCGTTTTGAGTGATTCAAGTTGCTATGG